>NC_092719.1:9635732-9935732 GCF_047496885.1 Scyliorhinus torazame
TGCCTAACGTCTTTGCCTTACGGGCCCTACCACTACATCTAGGTGTGTTCCCAGATGGTACAGCAGGAGTGGAGGCGGACTGCTGAGAATCACGCCCTGCGACATGGCTCCCCGTCGGCACACGTTTCCTGGGGCGGCCCGGCTTCGATGGGCCAGGCTGCTCTGCGGGCGTGCTGGATGGCATGGTGCCACCCTGACCTGTCCGCTCCCCACCAGATGCGCCAGGGACGGAACGGGGGGGAGGCCGAGTGTACCGGGGACGTCCCTTGATGGAGCTACCGGGACGGGCCCCAGAACCTCCTCCTCCCTCAGGGAGCCCGGTGGCCCCGGGGCCTCACTGTGGGACGGAGATGCGCTCGGAGACATGCCCCGTCGCACCACCGACACCTGGCGCTGCCAGTCCTGGAGGCCTGCAGCGGTATCGACCACGGTCCGAATGTTCGCCGAGATGGAGCCCAGGGAGTGCCACATTCCTGCCAAGGTCTATGCGATCGTGACCTGTGAGTGCGCCGACGCCATCCATCACGTGCGCCAGGCGGTCAATACTCTCCGCGACCGACTGCTGGGACTGTGCCATCGCTTGCTGGGACCGGGCCATGGCATGGTGAGACTCAGCCAGGGCCCGGAGAGCGGAGGCAATGTCGTGTTGGCTCTGTGAGATGGCTGCCTGTGAGAGGGCAGCCCTCTCCTGGGCCATGGATGACGCGTGCACGGTAAGCCCAATGCCTTGCAGTACGTGACCCATGGCCGAAACCCTTTCACCCACTGCCTCCACCGCGGACACGTGCGGTGTCGGCCTGGGTGGCTGCGATGAGCGGCACCACTCCCTGCTCCTGGACGCGGATAGACTCCTCCAGCTGCCTGTGCAGGTCCTGGAAGATGGCCTTCATCCCGTTGCTCAGTCCCTGGGTGTCCACACGCATCGGTTGTCCGAGTGGGTCAATTACATCCAGGAACCCGGGGAACCGTCTGGGTGGCAGCTGGTTGCTGGGCCTGGCTGCCCTCCGACCAGTCCAGCCCCTCGGCTGCTCCAAACTCCACCTGCTGTACCGCTCGGCTGTGGGGTGCGCACCAGACAGTGACCCGGGAGCCTCAGCACTTATATGCCCAACCGAGGTGAGTGTCTCTGTGATGGTGAACGGTGTGGGAGACAGCAGTGCCGCAAGCTCGAGGTCATCATCCGTCAGGAAGTCTGGTGTGTATTGGTCCCCCTCATGGTCCGACGCAAGCTCCATGCGGGCCATGTCGTCTTGACCTCCAGGTGGATCCAGCGGGTGCGTGGCCGTGATGTGCACTTCGACATGACTGTCCACCCTGTTCCCCTCACTAATGTCTGTCTCGGTGGTCTGAGCGTCCCCGGTCCTGCGTCCCAGATGAGAGGTCTGACCGACTGCCAACCTCTGGTGTGCGTCCCTGGGTGCAGTTGCGTTTGGCGATGTTGCGCTGTTTCCTGGGCGAGACGTCCCTGAAGGTTCGGCGGGTGGCCCTGGGGAACATAAAGATTCGGGGTTCGTTAGACACGGTGGCCCGGGGTGTACGGTGGTGGTGGGTGCACAGTGTGAGGGGGGAGGAGATTGGGGGTGCAATGGCCAGAGTGTGAGGGGGGATGGGATTGAGGGTGCAGTGGCCAGAGTGTGAGGGGGGATGGGATCGAGGGTGCAGTGGCCAGAGTGTGAGGGGGGATGGGGATCTGGGGTGCAGTGGCCAGAGTGTGAGGGGGGATGGGATCGAGGGTGCAGTGGCCAGAGTGTGAGGGGGGGATGGGATCTGGGGTGCAGTGGCCAGAGTGTGAGGGGGGGATGGGATCGAGGGTGCAGTGGCCAGAGTGTGAGGGGGGGATGGGATCTGGGGTGCAGTGGCCAGAGTGTGAGGGGGGGGCGATGGCGGGTTGGGTTGGGGGGTGGGGAGGACATGCAGGGTTCTCTCACTTGCTTCTGCGCCTCCGACCTGGCATGGCGCGACCTCCCGGGTGGCGGATCCACCCAGCGAGGTCCAGGGCCCTCTGCTCGTGAACGGTTAGGGGGGTGCAGGACCGGAGAACCCCCTCCGGTTCTCATGTGCTCACGCTGGTCGTGCGCTGTCTTGTCCTGGGGGGGGGGGGGGGTTGGGATAAAGCATCAGTATTAGGTGGGTATCATCAGGGCATGCAGATATAGACGACATTGTTGCTGGTTCAGGAGACAGCACGCCATGGCTTCGCTCCGGGGGGGTCCCGGGGCTCATGTGGGTCGAGTAGATAGTTGGGCAGGGTGACCCACCCCCCCCCAACCCCCTCTGACCCCCCACCACCCCCTGCCCCTGATGCCCCCAATCCCCCCCCAACACTCCCAACCCCCTCTAACCCCACCCCCCACACTGCCCCTGATGCCCCCAATCCCCCCCAACACTCCCAACCCCCCCCCTGACCCCCCCCACACCCGCCCCTGATGCCCCAATCCCCCCAACACTCCCCAACCCCCCCCCCCCCCCGACCCCCCCCACACCGCCCCCTGATGCCCCCAGTCCCCCCCAACACTCCCAACCCCCCCCTGACCCCCCCCCCCCCCCCCCCCCCCCCCCGTGGCGGGCACCCTCATGGCACTTACCCTGGCAGGTGAGGGTCGTGCAGCTTCTTGCGGCACTGCTCCCCCCGTCCGGAGGTTCTGCCCCACAGCACTGACTGCGGTGCCCACCTCCCGCCAGCCGCGCCTCACTGCGCTGGATGGCTGGCGATACCCACGTCTTGGGCAGAAGGTTGTCCCTTCTTTGTTCCAGCTCATCCACCAGGGTGTCCAGGTCCGTGTCCCGGAAACTCGGTGCGGCTCTTCGGGGCTCAGCCATCTCTTATCTTCTCCTCCGGGTCCTCTGTGCGCGGATCGTGACATTTATGAAGCAGTGCCGCGTCATTCGGGCGTCGCGCCGTGACGACGCGGCCTTCGTGACACGTTTCCCCCCCCCCCCCCCCGGGGTTTCCTCGCGGCCCCGATCCTAGCCATTTTCGGGCCCTGAATCGGTCGGGATCGGGGCCGTTTTGCGCCGTCGTGAACCTCGACGCCGTTCACGACGGCGTGGGCACTTCGGCGCGGGAGTGGAGAATCGCGCCCAATAACTTCAAATCCTGCCTTGACATCATTGTTCATGTGCATCAAAAACGAGTTATTGCAGATGCTTCTGTTTAGATTATAATTATGTCCCTGTTAAAAATGACAGTCAATTCCAATCAGGCTAACTGCAATACCTGCCCCCACTCTGATTGGTAGATCACAAATATTGCAAATGCCATATTTTCAATTTCTTGAATGAAACGGTTCATTCTCTGAATTGGGGAAACAGCTGCCGTTTGTTACGCAGAGGACTCATGAGTTGGCGCCCATATGGTCTCCTCTTACAGCCTTTTGTTTATGAGCAAGTGAGTCATGCATGAGAAAATGTCAGCAAACAGTGGAATAAACAGGCCAATAAATTGGCTTGCTTTCTCCCAATTCACAAAATAATATCAAAGAACAAAGAACAAAGAAAAAGTACAGCACAGGAACAGGCCCTTCGGCCCTCCAAGCCTGAGCCGACCATGCTGCCCGTCTAAACTAAAATCGTCTACACTTCCTGGGTCCGTATCCCTCTATTCCCATCCTACTCATGTATTTGTCAAGATGCCCCTTAAATGTCTCTATCGTTCCTGCTTCCACCACCTCCTCCGGCAGCGAGTTTTCAGGCAAAATTTAGCTAGTGCTAAACCCTCAGAGTTTAGTTTGAAACAAGTGAGTGGAGAATTGTACCATGAGACTGCAGATCATTTAGGGGTGGCTGACTCTCATGTTCCAATGATTAGGTCCATTACAAAAGAGTTGGGGTCAGAAATGAAATGAAAATGAAAATCGCTTATTGTCACAAGTAGGCTTCAATAAAGTTACTGTGAAAAGCCCCTAGTCGCCACATTCCGGCGCCTGTTCGGGGAGGCTGTTACGGGAATTGAACCGTGCTGTTGGCCTGCTTTGGTCTGCTTTCAAAAGCCAGCAATTTAGCCCTGTGCTAAACAGCCCCCTATGGGTGGGTTCTAAGAGGTGGGTTCGAAGAGGCGGCACGGTGGCACAGTGGGTTAGCACTGTTGCTTCACAGCGCCAGGGACTCGGGTTCGATTCCCGGCTTGGGTCACTGTCTGTGCGGGAGTCTGCCACGTTCTCCCCGTGACTGCGTGGGTTTCCTCCGGGTGCGCCTGTTTCCTCCCACAAGTCCCGAAAGATGTGCTTGTTAGGTGAATTGGACATTCTGAATTCTCCCTCTGTGTACCCTAACAGGTGCCGGAATGTGGCAACTAGGGCCTTTTCGCAGTAACTTCATTGCAGTGCTAAGGGGGGCTGGTTTAGCACACTGGGCTAAATCGCGTGGCTTTTAAAGCAGACCAAGGGCAGGCCAGCAGCACGGTTCCATTCCCGTACCAGCCTCCCCCGAACAGGCGCCGGAATGTGGCGACGAGGGGCTTTTCACAGTCACTTCATTTGAAGCCTACTTGTGACAATAAGCGATTTTCAATTTCATGTAAGTCTACTTGTGACAATAATAAAGATTATTATTATTGTTAATAGTTTCATGGTCACCATTACTGACACTAGCTTTCAATTCCAGATTTTATTAATTGAATTTACATTCCACCAGCTGCCATGGTGGATTTGAATCCATGTACCCAAAGGATTATCCTGGGCCTCGATATTACAAGTTCAGTGACATTATCCCTATGTCACTCCCTCCCCCGCAATTACACTTCTTCCCACTCTAGACTCTGTTTCAAGCTTCACATTCAATCCAGCTACTTTGATGATTCTACTTTGGCACCGGTGTTTCTGAAATGCCTTTTCCTCAGTTGAGGTTTCCCCTGTTATCGAGAATGATGTCAGCACCATTTCTAAGGGCCACCTCCTCACCCATCGTTCACAGACCAACAACCCTTCTTCGTCTTCAATCAGCTTCTTCCTTCCCAAAACCATTCCCCATTTTCACCACGTGCGGCATCATCCAATCATCCGGAAAGGGGTGTGGAGGGTATTATCTTCAGCGGGGTGTCCCTTTGCAGAGTGAGAGACAGCCCTAGCCCTGCCCCCGCCCCCAGAAGGATAGCACCCTCCCCTTTCCTCCGACCCACTTGCTCTATTGTTAAATATCTATTGATGGGCCAGCATTTATTGCCAATCCCCAAATTGCCCTTGGACTGAGTAGCTTGCTAGGGCTTTCCAGAGGGCATTTAAGAGTCAATCGCATTGCTGTGCATCTGGAGTCATATGCAGGGCTGGCCAGGTAAGGGAGGCAGATTTCCTTTCATAAAGGTCATTAGTGGACCAGGTGTTTTATTTTTACAACAATCGACAATGGTTCATTGGCTGGATAGAACCTTAGTTCGGCCACACTTGGAATATACTGTTCAATTGTGGAGGCTTTAGAGAGGGTGCTGAAGAGATTTACCAGGATGTTGCCTGGTATGGAGGGCATTAGCTATGAGGAGAGGTTGAATAAACTCGGTTTGTTCTCACTGGAACGACGGAGGTTGAGGAGTGACCTGATAGAGGTCTACAAAATTATGAGGGGCATAGACAGAGTGGATAGTCAGAGGCTTTTTCTCAGGGTAGAGGGGTCAATTACTAGGGGGCATAGGTTTAAGGTGCATGGGGCAAGGTTTTAGAGGAGATGTACGAGGCAAGTTTTTACACAGAGGGTAGTGGGTGCCTGGAACTCGCTACCGGAGGAGGTGGTGGAAGCAGGAACGATAGTGACGTTTAAGGGGCATCTTGATAAATACATGAATAGGATGGGAATAGAGGGATATGGACCCAGGAAGTGTAGAAGATTTTAGTTTAGACGGGCAGCATGGTCGGCACGGGCTTGGAGGGCCGAAGGGCCTGTTTCTGTGCTGTACTTTTCTTTGTTCTTTGGCTGTCATCAGCCTTTTAATTCCAGGACTTTTATTGAATTTGCATTCCGCCAACTGCCCTGGTGGGATTCGACCCTGGGTGTCTGGATTGCTAGTCCAGTGACAAAATCACTAAGCCACCGCCTCTCCAGGATGTTGGTAATGGGGAATTTGGTGATGGTAATGCCATTATATATCAAGGGACAATATATCACACCATTTGGTGATATGGTGAATACATTTGAAAGGGAAGATTGACAGCTCTGAAATCCATTTTGTTGTGTTTTGCAAATGTTTAGCCAGTGACAGTTTATTAGTAGATAAACAGGAAAAAAATATCAAGTTACAATTGAAATGACACCATTCCTTGGCTAACTTTGACTGGTATTAATTCCTAAAGAGAAGCTTGCCAAATACAACAGAATGTTGACAGTTTATTTGGCTGGAAACAGAGGCAAAGACAAATGCCAGGTTTGTGCTTGTTTAAAAGTTGTAGACAGCGCGAGTAGCAAAACTCAATGTTGGAAGCTACAAAATATTTGACACATTAGGTATTCGTACTGAAATAAGCTGCAAGAAAACAAGAACGATGTCAAGAAGACGCGGCATCTAACAACTTTGTGAATGTGAAACACATTTTTACATTCAATGGTGAGTTGTGTTGTTTAATTTATGGTACCTGCTGTCTTTCTAAAGGCCAGCCATGAGCTCCCTTCCTCATACTGAGTCAGTCTTCAGGACAATATCTGTCCACCATTCACACTAATACATCAAATTAAAACTGACTAGTTTGGTTATCAGCAAATGGATAAAAAACAAACAAGTGGTTGTCAAATTCAATGGGGGGGGGATGAGATCTTGCAAAAACAAATGTAGATTTCGGGGGGGGGGGGGGGAAGGGGGGGGGCTGAGATTTTTAGGAATCTGAAACCTGACCCCCAATCGGCCCACTTTTAGGTTTTACAAAGGTCGGACAAGGAACAGCCCAGTGAACAGGCAATTAAAATATGTTTAAAAAAGTGCTTGCCTGTGATTTTATTGATTTTATTGCAAACAGCCATGTTTCCCAGGTTTGGTAAAACCCAACAGTCGGAGCAAAGTTAGGACAGCAACGGCGGAAAGGTAAATGCCTTTATAGCAGGGCCAGGATTAGCAACATTACATACCCCAGCCCACTAAGTCACACTGAATTAGAGCCCCCCCCCCCCCCCCAACCCCATTGCAAAGGGATTGTAGATTTGGCTCTCATCCCTAGAATAACCCCACCCCACCCCTCCCGACCTCATTTCCCCGGAGCTGGAATTGAACCTCCATCAAGAATCGAACCCTTTCACACCCTCACCAGGGTCAGGATTGGACACACCTCGTCCTGCAACTTGTTCCTGAATGGGCCCTGTCCAGCTGGACTCCAAGCTTGTCGATCAGGCTGAATTCTAAGCAGGGAACCTGCCAGGGCCGGAAGTCACACATGATGGTGTTAAGACTCCAGCTGAAACTCCTTCACATGTGGAGTTCTGGGTTTTCATTCGGCAACTCCAGTTCCACACCTCTATCACCGGTCCTTGTCAATATCCAGGGCAATGTCTCCGTTGTTAGTCCATGGCTAATGGATGGAAGTTATTTACTAATTCCTGTGTGGCATATGAACTGCCTGGAACAAAAAAACTAAAACTATCTCTACAATTAATGATTATATCATGAAGTGTGGATTGAGCATGTTAGCTTGAATGCATTTGAGACCTTCAGACCATGAGCTGTAAAGTAGGATTCGGGTGAATAATTGTTTTAATTAATGCCGACACAATAGGCTGAATGATCTCTCGCTGTACTTTAAACTCCTATGGTCCTATGATTGGCCAGTGAATGATGATGTAGCCTTACATCTGTAAACTGTTATTCTTTGAATGTGATAAAATTCATAGAATTCACAGTGCAGAAGGAGGCCATTCGGCCCATCGAGTCTGCACCGGCTCTTGGAAAGAGCACCCCACTCAAGCCCACACCTCCACCCTATCCCCACAACCCAGCAACCCCACCCAACACTAAGGGCAATTTTGGACACTAAGGGCAATTTAGCATGGCCAATCCACCTAACCTGCACATCTTTGGACTGTGGGAGGAAACCGGAGCACCTGGAGGAAACCCACGCACACACGGGGAGAAATTGATCCCTTTATCAAAGTAAAGATGTTTACCTGTTGGATTTTTTGTCCAGCCATTGATCCACTTGTGTCTATCACAAAAACCACGTTTTTTGGCACTGGCGGAAGATCCTTGGGTGCAAAGTAATGAACAAAATATCCATTCTGAACCTGAAAGTGAAGATAATAATATCAGCCGCTCTCTCCTCTCGACATGGTTAAAGGCAACAATATACAATGGGCAGAATTGTACAGCCCGTTGCAGCAGGAAAATGCAGTCAGCTGTTTAAAAGTCCATTCATTTTGGCAGGACTGTGTTATGGGCCAGGGTTTAGAGAACCCCAAAGTGTATCATGGAGTTCACCTGACCCACAACTTTTACTAGATTGTGGTATGGGGAGCACACGGCCCACTCTACAGGTGTGGTACAGCAGAAATGGACCAGTGGTTTTTAAAACAAAACAATGTTTATTCTATGAACTCAAGTTAACCTTTTTAAAACAAACAGTGAATAACTTAGCAACCAGTAAATCAAATACACCCCCCAAAGAATACAACACTAAGTAATCTGTATGCTGTTCTTTTAACATCCAAAAGACTTAACACACCTCCAAACAGGAGCACATTAGGGTTTACATTCAAGACTGAAAACATTTATACTTCCTCTGAATTCACCAAATGATCCATAGATAGTTTTTGGATGGCAGAGATCAACAGCAGTGCAGCTCACAGACACACCCAAGCTTTTCTCAAACTGAAACTAAAAAAGCAGAAATGGAGCTCATCTCCACCCACACTCTGACATCACTCCAGTAACATGAGCAGCTCCATTTCTTAAAGGTACATTTCTTAAACACCCATTTCTTAAAGGGTACTCTCACATGACAACTGGAAAATCCCGCCAGTTGGAGGGGTGGTACAATTAGGCCCCGTGTTTCAGTTTGGCTGTGTTAGTAACACAAGTAACCCTAAGATGGCGACTGTATGACAAAGTGTTGAGCAATGACTCTCAACATGTGCGACCCGCATTTAAGATAATCTCTCTGATAAGTTTTAAGTCCTATATTATAGGTGGGGGGTTTTTCAATCCGTTTATGGGATGTGAACAATTCTGGCTAGATCAGCATTTATTGTCCCTCCCTAATTCCCCCAGAGAGGGTGGAGGTAAGCTCCCTCTTGAACTACAGCAACCTGTGAGGTGTAGGTACACCCACAGTGCTGTTAGGGAGGAGGTTTCAGGATTTTGACTCAGCAACAATGAAGGAACATAATACATTTCCAAGTCAGGATGTTGAGTGACTTGAAGGGAGGTTGGCAGGTGCTGGTGTAACCATGCACCGGCTATCCTTGTCCTTTTAGCTAGCAGTGGCTGTAGGCGGGATTCTCCCGGATCAGCGAGGAGGCCGAACGCTGGGGTAAAAAACGGCACGAACCACTCCGCCGTCGGGCCGACCGGAAGTTGCGGAATTCTCCACACTTCTGGGGGCTAGGCTGGCGCCGGAGGGGTTGGCGCCGCGCCAGCCAGCGCCGAAGGGACTGTGCGAGTTAGCACATGCACAGAACTGCCGCCGTGGTTTGGCGCATGCGCAGACCGGCCACCTTATTCTGCCGCATGTGCAGCGGGGTGTCATCTCCATGCTGGCCATGGCGGAGCCCTACAGGGGCCGGCGCAGAAGGAAGAAGTGCCCCCACGGCACAGGCCCGCCCGCAGATCGGTGGGCCCCGATCGCAGGCCAGGCCACGGTGGGGGCCCCCCCCGGGGTCGGACCCCACCGCGCCACCCGAGGACTGTACCAGCCGGCCTACCAGCCAGGTCCCGCTGTGTGGGACCATGTCCAATCCACGCCGGTGGGACTGGCTAGAAACCGACGGCCGCTCGGCCCATCGGGGACCGGAGAATTGCCGGGCGGGGGCGGCAGCCAACGGCCCCTGACTGGCGTGCATTGATCCCCGCCCTCGCCCGAAAGCCGGAGAATACGGCAACCGGCGACAAATCGGCGGGATTCACAACGCCCCCTGGGGATTCTCCGACCCGGTGCGGGGTGGGAGAATTCCACCCATTTGTTTGGGAAGTTGGTAAGCTGTTGCAGTGCATCTTGTAGATACACACTGCTACCACTGTGTGAAGGTGATGGAGGAGGTTTAGATACAAGCAACAAACCATCCAAGCATGGCCCATACTATAATCAACGCCTCTTAATCTTAATCTTTATTATTAAGTAGAATTACATTAACACTTCAATGAAGTTACTGCAAAAAGCCCCTAGTCGTCACACTCTGGCGCCTGTTCGGGTACACGGAGGAAGAATTCAGAATGTCCAATTCACCTAACAGCACGTCTTTTGGGACTTGTGGGAGGAAACCGGAGCACCCGGAGGAAACCCACGTAGACACGTGGAGAACATGCAGACTCCGCACAGACAGTGACCCAAGCCTTACTGGGCCCCAATTGAGAATCTCATTCACAGGAGCCACATTAGTGAGAGAAATGGAAAATATCATAATTGTAAAGTAGTCACTGACTTCTGAAATTTCAGTTGAGGCACATTGCTACAAAGAGCAGAGAGAGTGTTTAACTGCTGTACATACTTGGTGATGAGAATAGAAGCTCTACTACAGAAATGGGGTGCATAAACCGTAACTTCAGCATGGAACATTGGAATATTTATTTCTTTGTCAAAGGTGGTGAGGAGAGTATTACGGGTGGCTCACACTGCTAAATTGCTCACTAACATCTAGTTACAAAATAGTGTAATTAACGTTTGGGAGAAAGCAACCATTTATCAAAATTAACCAGCTCCATGATCTGGGTGCAACGCCATTGATTTACAAATAGTGCCTTCAGCACTTGAATCACTGCACAGTGAACTGATTTTTAATTAGGGTAGGAGGGAAGAAAAGGGTATGTGACAATTAGCAATAAGGGCCTTGTGGTTAGGATAGGTGAGATAAGCCAGCTTTACTGCCTATTGTCGCTGTCCAAAAACCCCCCAAAAATGACCTTGGAGTCATTAATGACAACCCACTTGGTCTCGGTTACAATACTTCCTGTGGTTGAACAGAAAGTTCACACCGGAAATATCAGCACTGTGTCATTTTTAGGGCACTTTCTCAGGAAGTGGAGATTGAAGAAATTCCTGGCTTCATTGTGACACATCCAAAGAATATCCATCTGGGTGAGTTACCAGAAAATGACTGAAACCCCGAGTACAAAATCTCAACAAAGAGTCAATAACTCCAGGAGAGGAGGGGAAGGTGAAAATTGATGAAAAGAAACAAATGGAAAATAAACTATGGGCTGGGTTCTCTGATTCTGTGGCTATGTCCACAGGATCCGTCTGGTCTTATGACCAAAATGGCGGCGGCGCCCCCGCACCGATGCTCCACCCGGTGGGGGGCTAGCAGCCGCGCAGCGTAAAGCCCCCGGCGCGGCAGCCTTACAACATGGCGCCGGCCACACGCAGGCCTGGCCTGCCAAAAACTGCCCCCCAGTAACCCTCCTCGCCACCCCCACCAGTCCCCTCAGCCTCCGCCGAAGCCCCCCCTGCCAGCAGTATGGCTCCCCCCCCTGCCGACTGTGGAGGCACTGGACACAGTCCGCAACCGCCATGCGAGGTCCCCGAAAAGTGAGAGCACACGCAACCCAAGCCGTCGGGAACTGGCCCATTGGGGGCGGAGCATTGGGGGAGGGCCTCAGGTGACATCCTGAGGCCGTCCCAATAGCGTGCACGTACTCCTCGAGTATGCTGTTTTTGAGGGGGCGGAGCATCGGAAGAGTGGCGCCGTCCCCAAGACCGGCATAAAAATGGATTCTCCGGCCGAACGACGAACGCGATTTCAGCGTCGCCGATCAGAGAATCCCGCCCTATAAGTGAAGACAATTTGCTCTTAATATGCTGGGATTTTCGAATGAACCAGGGATGAGTGGTTTGCGGGTTCGGGTGGGACATAAACACAGGTATATGATGCTCGGACTATAAATTTAAAATGAATACAAAGGGAAACTTCTATGGCACGATATTACAAATGGAAAATGTGCAGGTGCTTCTTTAAGATCCATAAACATCAACTTAACCTGTGAACCAAGTTAAAATTAAGTTATCCAATTTAAATGATGTCCTTCAAAAAAACTCTACAATTTGTCAAAAGTAGGTTCCCTAGAGTGTTCTATAAGTAAGGCCAATACTCTTGGGACATTCTGGACAAAGGATCAGCAAACAATTAATACCTGAATTTCACCAACTCCCAATTCTCTGTCCACGTCATATCTCATGATGAAGTCACCCAGAACTCCAGTCTCACTGATTGCAGCTTGCTGTGTAATAGACGGGGAAAACCGAATGTGGGCTGTTGTTCTGGTCTGGCTGATTTTGGTGGAAGGTGGAGGTGAGGCTTTAGTAGCACAGGAGAGAAACACCGAAGACTTAATAATCACTTTGTGACTTGAAATGTGCATGTGCGTGACAATAACACAGTTCTACAAAATAAAATCAAAAGTATAATTTGGGGGGTTTGAGGATGTTAATGCAATACCTTACATATTCCATAATCTGACCTTTCAATTCAAAATGCTTTTAAAATCTTTAACTATGGTGGATAGATATTCCATCCGTTTATTACAATCCTTACAAACAAATACCTCCTCCTCTTCCCAGCTAGTTTTTCACAGAAGTTATTCAAATTCATATATCTGAGATATAATATTCAGTCCAGATGAAATAGAATTCCTGTTTGAATGCTGGAATGAATTTTTGAACATGGCACATGGGAACATTCAGAACATAGTTTGTCAAATGAAATACTTCCAAAGGTTGTATAAACGTTCTTTCCGAAATAATAACTGTAAGACGTCAACCCTTTCCCTCAATCCTCGTCTTCTTATTTCCTGAAGTGTCTAAATCCATAATCTTCATCCATGCTCTAATTCTTCACACACAGTTTGGCTTCTCCGGTCAGTGGTTTCATGGTTCAAGCTCAAGTTAAAACTCGCAAGTGCTACCCAATGACCTTGTCAAGCCAGGATCCGCATATTTAAAGGACTCCCATTAGCTTCAAGAGGATGACTTTGCCACCTTATGGAACAGATATGTAAGTCAGCAGTGGAACTTTTACTGCTCACTAACTAGTTGAGTGCGGTTTATTGCAGTTAACAGGTTACTGAACAAAGTTAATCCCCAAGATTTTCCCATCCACTGAGGCCACATTATTGGAAACGTGCACTTTCTGATTGTACATGACTAGGCCAACTGACGGGAACTGGAAACTAACTGATGAACTGGAGAACAATTGTATTAAAACCTGGAATTTTAACAGATGAACAACTCTATTAAAGGAAGAGAAACGTGTTTATCGCAGATTGCCTTATATCTCGTGGGACACCCCACACCACTTCAAATATACTCAATTACTTGAGTTGCTGTTTCGATGATAGGTGAATAGGAGAGATGTATTTAATGTGTTCCGGTTCCGCTATTCATAAACATTCACATCTGGAACCTAACAACAGACATTCTGTTATTTTCTACAATGAATATAAAATACACTGGGGCTGAAGTTTTCGAGCTGCCAACCCCCCTTCCAGTCCCAAAAAAGTCAAGGGTCATTTCCATGGCTCCCCCATCCTGCTGCTGGGGAACCCAAGTCGGGGGTTGGTTCAGTGGGACCAGACCATCCCAACAATAGGAACGGCCCAGAATTCCTACCCTTGGAGCTGGATTTTCCATGTCAGTCCAGGAATGAGGTCAGTCCGGGAGGAAGTGTCAGTCTAGGAGGGGCTCAGTCCGAGAGGGTGGGGGCACATTCCAGGAGGGGTGGTGGGGGGGGGGGGGCAGTCATGCTAGGGCTCATTCCAGGAGGGAGGACCAGTCCGGGATGGATGACAGTCCAGGGGGCTCAGACCGGGAGGGAGTTGTTAATCCAGCAAGTGGATGTCAGTCCAGGAGCACGGTAGCATTGTGGATAGCACAATTGCTTCACAGCTCCAGGGTCCCAGGTTCGATTCCGGCTTGGGTCGCTGTCTGTGCGGAGTCTGCACATACTCCCTGTGTGTGCGTGGGTTTCCTCCGGGTGCTCCGGTTTCCTCCCACAGTCCAAAGATGTGCAGGTTAGGTGGATTGGCCATGCTAAATTGCCCTTAGTGTCCAAAATTGCCCATAGTGTTGGGTGGGGTTGCTGGGTTATGGGGATAGGGTGGAGGTGTGGACCTTGGGTAGGTTGCTCTTTCCAAGAGCCGGTGCAGACTCGATGGGCCGAATGGCCTCCTTCTGCCCTGTAAATTCTATGAAATCTATGAGGGGACCCATACTGGGGAGGGGAGGGATGTGGGGAGGGGGGAGGAGGGGGGGGGGTCAGGTTGGGAGGGGGTCCGGGGGGGGGGGGGGGGGTTGAGTCAGTCTGGGATGGGACTCAGTCTGATGGGGGTGGCTCAGTCTGGGTGGGTGATCAGTTGAGGATGGAGTGAGAGAGGGACGGAAATTGCTGACCTGGCTCTGCACAATGAACCAGCTGTCTAGCCAACTGAGCTAAACCGGCTGAGGTTATTCATTAAGGTCCTGCCTTCTCAACCTCGCCCCTCGCCTGAGGTGTGGTGATCCTCAGGATAAATCACCAACAGTCAGCTCTCCCCCCCCTCAAAGCGGAAAGCAGCCTCTGGTCACCTGGGGCTGTGGTAACTTTAATTCCAGTGTAAGAACCCTCACGGGACGCACGGGGGTGACCCAATTGATCTCCCCATGGGGCCCATGGAATACGGGCTCCCCCGTTACTGGGCAGAGGCCCACCAGATGTGATTCATAGAATCACCTCTCGGCCAGGGATGTGGCCGGAATGATCGGTAAGCCCGGTTGGGACCTTAGTGCTGTCCGGCGCATCGCGGCCCTTTCTTTAGGCTGAACATATACTGCCATTTTGATTCACCTCCTCGGCTCTCCTAAGCTTTTATATTCAGGATGCTACAAAGAGCTTCCCAGCCAATGAGCTACTTTTGAAATGCCGGAATATATTGTCAACTTGCGCACAGTGAAGTCCCACAAAAGACAAGTTGAAGGCAAAGTAAATATGTTTAAAGTGGTGTTGTTTGGGGCATAAATACTGACTGAAATAGCTCACCTGCTCTTCTTTGAATGCTGCAGTATATCTTTGGCGTCCACCTGCGCTTACGGACAAAGCCTCAACGTAATGTGCCACCTGAGGGACGGCACCTCTGACAGTGCAGCTTTCCCTCATCATTGCACTGATGCAGCAAACTAGATTATGGCCTCCAAGCCAAATAAATTCATCTCATATCGGAAATCCATGTGAAGTAGGTGCAGCACCTCCAACACATGTCCAATGATACGCTCCGGCAACTGGACCTCAAGTCTCATCGGTACAAAACTGGTGATGTGCAGACACCAATGCTATTGGTGGCATCTTTGCAGAATTGCCCACCTTGGATGCTTGGATGTAGGCTGGCCTTACAAGAGTAGGTCTTTGCGAGAGTGGGAGTAGACCCAGGGGAAATGACTGTAGGAAGCAGAATTGCTTTAAAATAATCTATGTTTGCATAACTGAATATTAGAAATAAAGTAAAGATTTAAGTGAGTTTGTGTCTATATAAGAAAGGATTAAAACTCTAGTTAAATTCACGTCAAACAAAGGTTTGCCTGCGGGGGTTTTGGTTTCGTTTCAAACTATGTCTGCACTGTGATTTGAGAGTTTACGACATGAAAAGCAAACAAGTTTTGAGAAGGACTGTGCTGTTGCTTAGCAACCAGGGGCCGCCTTTAAGTTAAAAAGACCTTCTGAGTTTAGTCTTAACTGGATCCAAAGCAGTTAGAGCTAGGTACTGAGAGAGAAGGCAGCTCTCACAGCTCTGCCAGAGGCAGAAGCAGGACAGTGGAGTAGTGGGGCGAAAGCAAGTCCCAGAGACTAAAGTTCGAGAAACCAGGAAATGAAAAGAAGGGTCACAAGAATATTGAAGTCAAAGGGACAAAAGGAGCTAGAATTTGACCAAGGTACTGTTCACTGAAGTTAAAGACTGAAAAATGCAGACTTGGTGAAGTTGGGAGGTCAGCTATCTGAAGCGATCCTAAGGTTGGTGAGCTTAATGAAGCCTGTGAAGCAGTAGAGTTTATTTTCATGGCTGAGTACCTGAGAGATCGCATGGAAGTTTGAATGCTCATGGGAATTCAAGGCAGAAGAATACCGGAGGGAGAGTTGGAAATTCTGGAAGTGGATCCTTGCTGAAAACAGCTTAGGGAAAGGCAGCGGGTTTCTCTGTTGCGCTGGCAGTGCACCCATGGCCACAGGCTTCCCAGCAGCACGGGGTGGTCTGAATGAGAAATCCCATTGGCAGGTGGCATAAACGGAGAATCCCACTGCCAGCAAGGACACGCTGCCTAGAAAAACACAGCTGGCTGACTGGAGAATCCCGCCAACGGTCTTTAGAGCCATCAACTGGGATCGTATCAATGTTTCTCGCATAATCCTTTGCGTTAAGAAGCATCATTCCTGAAAATGTAGCATCCAGAGTTTTGGCACAGTGCTGCAGAGCGTTAGCACACAAACAGTCAAGAGCTATTGAATGCATGTAAACGTAGGGTTGCAGTTCCACTCATGTCAGCTCTTATCTTGCATTACACCAACCAGCACTGCACAGCAGAGAGGAGGGAAAATTAATGGGGCATCCAGGGGTATCAGCTGCACACAGGGAGCAAACCTGCCCACTTGAAGCAGAGGTGTCGTGGAAAATAGATCAAGGAGAATAAAATTACAGGTGAAAAATCACATTAAATACACTTCATTAAATAGATTCATCGTAAATTTATCATTGAGAATATAAATATCCCTCTTTGCTTTTCTGTACCTGCAATGGGGTGGTTGGTCTGCTTGCTGTTTCTCAGGGGGGCAACTTCTAGGAAAGTGATCCCTGAACTCTCCGTCAAATGGATCTCCACCAGGAGCTTAGGAATGATCTGCATAGGCCTGACACTGATCACCTGAGTGTACTTTCCCAGACGCCTCTCCAACAGCTCCTCATACGTCAGGAGGAATAATACTTTGGTCCTTGCAGGCAAAGGCACGGTGACAGTGAAAATTTCCACCTCACTGTCCCTGAGAGGAAACAATAGATTAATATGTTAGAATGCCCCGTTGTTTTGCAATATTGGAGTACGAAATGATTAATGATTTTGGTTGAGGACTCCAGCGATTACCTTGCATTATCATGCCGCTGGACATCATAACCACAAAAATTTAAGTGTATTTGTACAGACCATATCGTACATTTTGTGTTTAATGATTTTCAGAGTAGTCATTCTTAAAGCCCTCTGCATCACAATTTGACATCTGGGATAGTTTCATTGTTAATAGAATCTATAGGATCACTAATGACTTAGAAGCAAAGACACAGTTAAGAGGTCGGTGATGCTTGGCAGCAAAAATGACCGAAAACTATTAAGGCTGGAAAAGGTAAGCAGAAATTTCCCCAGGGTCAAAGTAGCAGCCGCCAGTACACAGGTCAGTGAGATATAGTCACGCTAATGTGCGCTTGCCAAATTTTTCCATCCAGCCCTAATGCAAGGTTTTGTTTGAAATTTTTCCACATTATTCCTGTCGCTTTTCCACTTTCCCGAAAGTATTGAAGCTTTGCTGGGTGAGCTTCGCAGGTGCGTTCTCGTACATCAGCCAATTGGCCTGAAGAGCATGTGGTGGTGAGCATTTTGAATGTGGGAGATTGTTTCATTGCCAACGTTTAGCTTGTCCTCCCTTGACTGATGTTTCTCCTCTGGCCGCACATCTGAAACTGGGCAATCGCATGCCCTCGGGCCTCCTCTGCCACAGGTTTCCCGGTGGCATGCGGCGGATTCGATGGGAAATCCCATTGAGAGCTGGGCGGGAGCAGAAGATTCCGCTGACGGGCTCCCTCCCACCGCTGGGAAACACGCCCCGCAGAGGGTGGAGAATCACGGTCCTTATTTTTAATGGTAGACGGCAGTTCGGCTAAAGTTGATTGGTTGCCGATTTATCCCATGCTGATATGTTGTCTCACGGGCCAGGCTGTGATAAATGTTTCCTCAGGGAGCGGAGATTTTCATGAGTTTGGGATTTGAGTGAGCGAGGATTGTGTTGCAGCTGCTCCGCTCAGCGTTAGAGGTAATAAAAATGTACTTTTTCAGCTGTGCTGTGACACTGTTGTACATTAAGGGAAAAAAATATGTGGGTGGAATCATGATGGGAATAAAAAAATCCTAAGAAATACAAGGAAGGAGTGGGACATTACTTGGGAATGTTGGCAGTACTGACTTTAAAATTCATATTTTCACAAAATGAAAAAAGTCTTGTTCAGGATTATAACTCCTTCACTATTGTGAGGAAACACAAACACATAAACCTCATCTCCTCCCAGCTACCCCATCCCCAACCGACCACCCGATAAATCAGTTCACAAAGCAGATAAATGCCCACCAGATCCCAAAGAGACAAGTGCACACAGACGAATCCCCACTGCGTTATGCTAAAACCAAGGGCGCAATTCAGCGGGCTCAATTTAAAGAGAGATTTCTCGCAGATCGGGGGCTATTTTGTCTGACAGCCCCGATCTCTCCCCCGCCCCCACCCTTCAGGCCTCCCATGTTATTTTGACCCCCATCCCTCACCATCCCCCTCAACCTTGGGGAGGCCCCCGGGAACCCCACCTCGCCGTCCTTCACCCCCCCTCTACCTGGCAAGACCCTCCAGGGCCCGACCGCTGACTGTGCCAACCTGCCACCTTGGCACTGCCAGTCTGGCACCCTGGGAGTGCCGGGGTGGTACTGCCAGAGTGCCAGGCTGGCAGTGCCAAGGGAGTGCCAGGGTGTCACTCCGCCCTGTCCTCGGCCACCCGGGGTTCTCCAATAGCCTGGGACTCCCCTCCCCCCTGCCCAGGTACTGTTACGACTGGTCCACGTTTGTGTGAACCAATACGGCACCGTGCCATGGCGAGGTGTCCCAGGCGCTACCAGTGAGTCCTGGGATCATTTAAATATTCAGATCTGGATCGCACCCACCGAGGGCAAGATCCAGATCAAGCCGGGTGGAATGAGTCAGTCGCCTCGCGTGAGGTTTCGCATTCAGTGCGAAGCCCGAATTGGGGCTCGCCTGATACACCTGTAGCACCAGGCTCCGCACTGGGCACAACAGGATCGCTGACTCGCGCTTCAAACCTCCCTCTGAATTTTCCTCTCCTGTTGCCATCCCTCACGGCATTGAAATCGTGACTCATCACAATGCTTCTACTAACATATTCTATTCCATCAAAACTATGAAACACTCTGGGGGCGATTCTCTGGATGCGTGTGCCCGGCGCAAACCCTGCTATTTCGGGATAATGGCGGGAGAGCCACGAAACAGGATCTACGCCGGGCGCTGAACATGCGCGATGCTCCCGGCCTGCTGCAGTTGACGCAATTTGGTTCACCCCCTCACTGTGTGCGAACCAGATTTACATATTCATATCCTCATTTAAATATGCTGGAACTGTTTGAAGCCGGATTGTCCCGGCTCCCAGTATTTTCCCATCCGCCGACGCAACGTGAATTTGGTGGGGCTCACCAGCGCATATCCGATGTGATGCCCACGCCAAGGGGCTCTGAGGACATTGTAGCCCCAAGGTAGTTGAGGACATGGCAGGGCAGTGCTGTGGCACTGGCTCCCTGGCACTGGTGGAACTGTTGGTGGCATTGGGGCAGTGCCTGGGGCAATGCTAGTTTGGTACTGCCAAGGGGTTGGGCATGAAAGGGGGGCATTTGGCCATCCCATAGCGTGGCTCACTTGGGGGGGAAGTCACTAGTATTGACGATCGGGGGAGGGGCCTGAACAAAGGCCCATTGCGAGGGCCCTGGTGCCCTGATGCCAACGATCCTTGGGGCCGAGGAGGGGAGGATATTGATGCCACTGAGGATGGTGGTAGGGTGGGGGGGGGGGCACTGATGCCCGTGATGATGGTGGTGGTGGGGGGGGGGGGGGTGGTACTGAGGCCCTGCTGCCGGCGCTAGTGGTGAGGAGGTGCCTTTACTGTCACTTGGAGATTGGGGCGCCCTTTGAAAATGGTGCCCCGATCTCTGTGAAGCCGGGTTTGCCGAAGTGTGTAGGCCCCTCCCCTCTTAGTGCCGGTGCTGAACTCGCCCCATTTCAAAAAATGATGGATTGCCAGCTGGATCGCGCACCACCCACCCGGTGGGGCACGCACCTCATTTCCTGCCAGAGACTACACTTAAAGATTTTTGGGAGAATTGCGCCCTCTACCTCCTTCAATCTTTTCATCCTCTTAAAATCTACAGACTTTTAATATCCACCTCCTAATTATTTCTTCATGACTTATTCTGTCCTGTCACAAATCCTCCCCGTGTGTGCGTGGGTTTCCTCCAGGTGCTCCGGTTTCCTCCCACAGTCCAAAGATGTGCAGGTTAGGTGGATTGGCCATGATAAATTGCCCTTAGTGTCCAAAATTGCCCTTAGTGTTGGGTGGAGGTGTTGACATTGGGTAAGGTGCTCTTTCCAAGAGCCGGTGCAGACTCAATGGGCCGAATGGCCTCCTTCTGCACTGTAAATTCTATGATAATCTATGATTAATCTAGGACAAAGGTTCGGCACAACATCGTGGGCCAAAGAGCCTGTTCTGTGCTGTATTTTTCTATGTTCTATGATCCATATCCAAGAAGTACGTGCTCACTGGAACCTTTTGGGTTTTCCCTGAACTCGCTCTGCCCATGAACCTTTACCCAGCACGGCACATTCCTCGTGTGTGACCCTACCATCTGCAACCACCTGGAAAAGACCACTGACACTTGACCCGGCTTCCTGTTAACTAATCAGTTAACCAAGATTCTCCACACAGCTGACCAATGTCTTTGAGTAGAAAGGTGAGATGCCCCAGGAAAGAAATAGTTCATTTCAAAGCTGAAGACAAATTGTTGGTGTTGACAACCCGAGTAATCGACAAATTCACCTCATGTACAGAGGGGCAGACACTTTAAGCATCTGTTCAGGGAGTTGGATTTGCTTGTTTTGCCTGGTGCTTTATTGGTGCAGGATGTTCTTTATTTTACAACACCTGTGCCTCAAGTGTAATTCAAATTGGAAATTAATTTTCTTTTCCTATCGGTGTCTGCTGGATTGAGCACACGAAGGCCCTCTTCTTTCTGTACAGTTCGAATTGTGTACTATCCCAAATGTGAAAGGCCACATAGGTCTCCTTACTTTCAAGCCTCTGTCACTTGGACAGACCTGGCCCACTGATTGTCCTTTTTCTATCACCCGCACCCTAGTCGCCCATCTGACAATTCACCCCGCGGGAACCAGAGGGTCAAGTTGATCAGTCCTCCACCTTGGGCTCCATCCTTTCAGCTACGTCCGTCATTCCTCCCATTTTCTTTAAGATGAAAATAATTGTTTTGAACAGTGGGCTAGTTTGAATAAAGGCCCTTCAACAGTTGCTGTAAAGACAGTGTCACCGGGACTGAAGCCAGTTGACACTTGCAGTTATTCAAAACTAGCCTGTATCTCAGTAAACCACCAGCATTATATTAATGGCAAGTTTTAATTACACTGGGGCGGCACGGTGGAGCAGTGGTTAGCACTGATGCCTCACGGCGCCGAGGAACCGGATTCAGCCCCGGATCACTGTCTGCGTAGGGTTTGCACATTCTCCTCGTGTCTGCGTGGGTTTCACCCCCACAACCCAAAGATGTGCAGGGTAGGTGAATTGGCTATGCTAAATTGCCCCTTAATTGGAAAAAAATAATTGGGTGCTCTAAATTAATTTTTAATAAAAATGTTATTACACGTCAGTTAATCAGTATCCACTAGAAATGTTTAACTCCTGCATCACCTGGAAGTCATTTAAATGTATGAATGCAGGTAAGTGAGGAATTGAATACCTACATATCATTTTTTCCAGAATGTTCTTTTATTTTGTCTTTGGACTTTTTTGCTTTGCTTGTCACCTCACTCTGATGTACCTTTTTGCCAATGATCCTGCACAGAAACAAAAACGTAGATTGAACGTTAGTTAAATCACAGTAATGTCCAGACATTTATTTCCTGGCTCTGTCTGTGTTGTGAGAATGAGTTTTACATCCCACTCTTCAATAACCATCAGTGTTTCACAGGTCACCGTAAATCTCACAGAGGGACAGACAGCCTAAGTGGGGCTTTTTGCCGAGCAAGGCTAAGGGGGTAAACCTTTCGTCACACGCCGTCAGGTATTCTATTACTTGCACTTTGTAACTCACTTCAAAGTAAAGAAACTTTGTGCAAAGTGCTCACGCATGGCTACCACTTGAGATTAGTTCATCATTAAATTTAGTTTCCCCCTATCTTAAAGTTGTGGAAATCAGCATTAGGGATCTTTCCAGAGGAAATGTTTGAACAGGAAGTAATTCCCATCCATATATTTATTAACCATTGTTCCCTGGACAAGTGTGGCTCCAAGAACATTCAAGAATCTTGGCAAAGTTCAGGACAAAGTAGCTGCATGATTGGCACTCCATTCATCATCGTCAATCTTCACTCTTTCCACCAGCTGTGCACAGTAGCAGCAGAGTGTACCATCTACAAGATGAACCGCGGCAACTCACCACAGCTCCTTCGACAACATCTTCTAAATCCGTGACCTCTGTCATCCAGAAGGACAAGAGCAGCAGACACATGGGAGTGACAAAACATGAATTCTTTACCCGTCAGTCTGGCCTCAATAAAACTTGAGATGGATCTGTAGGCATAGTATTATTTATTTTTAACCAACTTGCAAGTCTGACTCGCTTCACAAAAACCCAGAACACAAGCTGCCTCCTGGGTCTTCCAAACCGAGTGCTATTGGAGACAAAGGAATCTCTACAAATACATTCAAATGGCATCAAGTTTCACATACATGATTCCCATAGGCCATCCTATACCCCTCCTGACCTGGCCATACATCCTAATTGGCTCACTTCTCATTCCTTAACCCTGGGCCTCTTGTTAACCAGCATCCTTTTCCCCTCCTCTACCAGACACCCCTCCCCCCTTCCTTGCCATGCTTTCTGAAACCCTTTGTCCTTTGTGAACTCACTGGAATTAAACTGGCCTACATCTACATTACTGTAACTAATATATTTAAACTAACTATTTTATATCACATTCGTCATTCCCTCCTTTTATCATTGTATGATAACCTATCTAGTCAATCCGTAGCTACGGCCCCTCATCTAAAAAGATTTGTCGCTGCATTTCCAATTCCTGTTGTAGCCCCCCTTCATCCGCTGCACCCTCGTGGATCCTAACAGCCAAGATTCTAGCGGCATCTATCTGTTCCAGTGCGCCCCGCATTCTACCCCGCATTTAAGGATGGCCAGGCCCACAAAGATGCAGCCGAGTGCCACTGCTAAATACTTATTTATATTTATCAACCAGTCCTTCCAACCTCCAAATCCCCAGTTACCCCAAGAGACAGGGTCCTGCATTCCGTCCAGGTGATCCCGTATGCGATCCATAAATTTAGTGATGTTAGCGGTTAGGTCTTGAACTCGCATGATACACTTGCCCTGCACTATGGCGCATACCCCACCCTCACGGGCCAGAAGATAGTCAAGAGCATACCGATTCTGCATTGCAAACAACCGCAGCTGAGACAATTCCTTGGTTATTGCCCCGAGGGCTCCCAAGGTTTCGTTTCCCAGGATGGTAAAGACACAAATAAAATAATTCCTATCGCTGACCGCCAAGGAACCCCCCACACCTCCCAGTGTCAAGACGCTCAGAATTCCCCACCCGGCTGAGTGGCCCCGGTTGGGTGCGAGAACCTGAGGATTTTTCCAGTTCTCGCAGAATTCAGCTGAGACTGCCCGGCGTGCTAACTGATTATGCAGCATCCACGCCGAAGGGCAGGGGACTGTGGTAGGGACTGGAGTCCCGATAGCAATTTGGCAGGGAAATGGGGGTGACAAAACATTGGTCGCTGTGCCATTAAATAAAAAGTAGTATCCTTGCTCCGTGTACAGGCTAGCATCACAATCAGTATATCGGTTGCGTAGGGATCCCCCAGTAGCCCAGTTTATCCAGCTTTGGAATGCCCATTCGGGCCTCCCAGCAATGCGGAAAGCCCTAGTCCCAACAGTGATATGAGAGACATTCGCCCAGCCACAAAGGAGCTGGAGGCCGGCATTCTCCCCCCTTCCTTGCCATGCTTGCTGAAATCCTTTGTGAACTCACTAGAATTAAACTGGCCTACATCTACATTACTGTAACTAATATATTTAAAGTAACTATTTTATATCACATTCGTCAGGAGCACCATCACCAGCAAGTTCCCCTCCAAACCACACACCATCCGGACTTGGAACAACGTTGTCATGCATTCATTACTAACAGCACCGTGGGTGTATCTACAGCAGGTGAATTGCAGCGGTTCAAGAAGGCGGCTCACCACCACCTTCGCATGGACCATTAGGGATGAGCAACAAATGTTGGCCCCACCAGCAAAGATCATGAAAAGAACGAAAAAGAAATTCTTGCCTGTCTACGGTCTTGGAGAACCACATGTAAAGCACGTTATGCACAGTGAGGGGGGTGTATTGTACAGGTTCTTTACCAGTTCTCCAGTACTGAGTGAGCATGGCATAATGGCCGGAACCTTCTGCCTGTTGGGGTTCTCTATTCCTGCCGGCAGCGCACCTCCACCTGTGCGTTTCCCGGTGGTGTGCGGTGGCTTCAATGGGAAAGCAGCGAGATGAGGGAATCCCACCACTAGCGAACGGCGCACAAGCCCGGAGAATCCCACCCAATAATATAACATGCATAGTTAGGTAGATAGATTGACAGACTGTTGCTCACTCAGAAGCTTCTGAGTGTCAAGAGATCCTTAGGATTGAATTAGGATCAGAGAACTATTTCTCTTTACAATCGCTCTTCATTTTTAGCCAAACTTTTCATTTCGACAGCCACTGGGAAATAGTAGTAAATGTTACAGGTTGTGCCTTCAGATAGAACTAAATGGGTCCAATTTAGGTCAAATCTGGTTTCATAATGCATTGGGGGATCTTCCCTAATCCCTCAATGACTGGCTGCACAGATGAAAGTGAACAGGGACCAATCTGTTGGTGCAAGTTGAGAGTCGTTCTCATCCTAATTTAGTCCTGCTGTCAGCCGTGAAAAACAATCTAGCATGAGCCAAATACTCATCCAATACTTTATATCGCGCTAATTCCTCCCAATTAACATCTGGGACTAAGAATGCCAAAGCACATTACAACAGTAACAGTTACATCTGGGGAACACCATCCCCCAACGATCATATCAGATGTGTATCTCTTTTTCTGCTTGCAAAGCCAAAATGGTGGACCTTCAGCAAATTGATAGTCAGAGCAGATAAAAGGTCTATCTTAATGAGCTGGAATAGTTTGTGTTGGGTTATTTTCATCCCTATCTAGGTGGAAGTATCTCACATTGAAATCACTCAACTCTGCTGAAGGTCCTGTTTAACTGATTGTTATTTCGTTTCCTAGATGCAAAGTTGGTACATCTCGCGAATTTTAGGATAAAATGAGAATACAATACTTATGCTCAAACCAAAATAATGGGTCCGAATTTCCTGTCGAAATAACAGTCAGGCTGAAGCTGCTTGTCATTTCTTACGCATAATCAGGAACTTCGGGCATTTGGCTGATATGTGGTTACATGCAAATTTCTAATAATAATAATCTTTATTACTGTCACAAGTAGGCTACATTAACACTGCAATGAAGTTACTGTGAAAAGCCCCTAATCGCCACATTCTGGCGCCTGTTCGGGTACACAGAGGGAGAATTCAGAATGTCCAATTCACCTAACAAGCGCGTCTTTCAGGACTTGTGGGAGGAAACTGGAGCACCCGGAGGAAACCCACGCAGACACGGGGAGAACATGCAGACTCCGCACAGACAGTGACCCAGCTAGGAATTGAACCCGCGCCCCTGGTGCTGTGAAGCAACAGTGCTAGCCACTGTGCTACCGTGTCACCCCTAAAGGGTGCTGTCCAAATTGCATCAATCCACTTGTTAGCTTCATGAAAAGCAAAAGCTTGCTGCCTGCCTCATCATTGAAATATTGTGATGTTACTGCACTGGTGCACAAGGTACTGAGCTAATCACAGATAATTAGGGCTAGTAATTGATAGTGTAAGTAGAGAAATGTGATGATAATTAATTACTGCCAAGCAATTGCTCGGGCACTGAAAATGAGCATTTACAAGTGTGGAGCCGCATTTGGTCAAGGTTTGAACTTTTCATGGAGATTTTAAAACTTCCAAATGTTAAATAAAATGTGATTTCCCATCTGTCTCTTTTTGCTCTTTCATAATCCAGGGTGGGATTTCCCATAATTTGCCAGAATATCAGGCTCTGACTGAAAACTAGCATGCATCTCTCCAGATAAACGGCTGAGTTTTCAGACCAGATCTTGAGCCACTCTGACAAAAAACCTGAGGGCGTGGTTTACGTTGTCACTCTGGTGGGGTGAGGCCTGATAGAGCCGGCAAGATCAACTCCACAGAGACCGGCGTGCCATCGTTAAAGGGCACCCCGATCAGCAAAGAGGTAAAACTTCGCCAGCAACACCCCACAACGAAGGTATCGGGGTTCTGCCCCCACTATGGTACAATTATTGGGGGATACCCCTCTCCCCACAGTAAACAAACACAGCAGCATCACCGGCGCTCCCCCCCTCAATGCCAGGACCCCCCCCTCACTGCCTGCTACCCCCCCCCCCCCATCCCTGTAGGTTACCCTGCCAGTGACCGCTCCCCCATCACTACAGTTCCTTCCCACTCAATGCCCATTCCCCTGTCACTGGAAGTTCCCCTCTCAATGCCTGCTTCCCCCAAATGCCCACTTCCCCTTCAATGCCCATCACCCCCTCAATGCCCACAGCCCCCCACAAAGCCCGTTCTGTGACTATCATTGTCAAGTCCCTCCTTAAAAGCCTCAGTGCCCCCCTCCCACCTCACCACACAAAATGAGAAACACCCATCCCAATTGGGCTCCCCAGAGGGCCCACCCCAGCATTGCCCCTGGGCACAGATTGGCATTGCCGAATGGCGCTGTTCATCTCCCCTCCAGTGGCTATACTTACCTTTGTGGTCCCGGGGTGGGGGGATCCGCCACGACTGATCCGCGCCTTTATATACCTGTCCGAAAGCTCATCAACGTGGGCTCATGTCGGCGAGATATGAATATTAGGTATGGAGGGGAACATGAGGCAGATTGGCATTGTTAATCATATTAAAATGTATTTAATATATTACAATGAGGTTCTCACCCTTTGTGGGTGGGAATCTCATTACGTCATCAGCGAGGGATGTGGAAAATCGGAAACGCGATCTCCCCAGTGCGAATCGCGTTTCCCAATCCTTGCGCTACTCTGCATCCATGTCACCATTCTCACTGACGGCTAACGCAGATCCAAAATTTCACCCCCTCCCCCATTCTTTCTTTCTCTCTCGTTATTTTTTTTCTGTACCTGATTTGATATTGAATTCACCCAGTTCAATTCACCCTCCTTCCCGCTTTCCCGCAGTTTCTTTATAAATCCTCTGATCTGATTGATGAAGAAACCCCCCTGTTGCTTGCCCTGTGTACCCCCCTGCTCTGTTTTCAGTTCGCACTTCCCGAGACTTAGTGGGCAAAAATGCTTTGAGCTGGAGGGTGCAGAGGCAAATGTAACTAATGGAAAAGGCTCGGCAACAGCCAAACCTGACTCAGCATTCCACCCATTCATCGATCGTTCTGGTCAATCCGTGACAAACTCTCAATCAGCCCCAGAGAATCAAGGCTGGCGGATACCCACATTGTGAAGTTGGAAATGAAGGCAGAGGCTGGAATTTGCATTTGGAAAATTGCGTCTTTGGGTTTATAGGCCCGATTGACCATGGTGGAGGACACAGCTGTGAATGCATAGCGAGAAAAGATCGTGGATTTCACAACAAAATCTGTCAAATGGGGTTTACTATCCTGCAAGAGAGAAAAACAACAAAAACACAAGCTTAGTTCCCTGAAACAATATACTGAGCAAACAAAAAACATTTTTTCTGTTAATTTTCTCCGTAGGCTGAAACGCGTTAGAAATTGGAAACACGTTAAGGGATGGAGCTAGTTCTTCATGGAGGTTGTTGGCAACTTCTAATTTTGCTTCTGATCTACTTTACCTTCAGTCATCAGCTTCTATTTACAAGTGATAATTGGAGTAAAAATACATTCACCATTTTCGGAGTATTTTTCTAATCTAATAGCCTGTTGTTTGAGGATTTTGATTTTCTATAAATGCTCATCCATGATGGTAGTTTGAGATGAAGGTATTTCTGTATCAAAGATTTTTTTTAAATTTCTGTCCAAAGATGTGTGGTTTAGCTGGGTTGGCCATGAAAAATTGCCCCTTAGTGTGCAAGGATGTGCAGGTTAGGTTACGGGGTTACGGGGTAGGGTATAGTGGTCGGGGAAGAGTAAATGGCTACAGTGCTCATTTGAAGGGTCATTGCAGACCATCAGGCCAAACGGCCTCCTTCTGCAGTGTAGGGATTTTATAATTCTATATTTACTTGATTGTATCATTCAACATTTAAAGGCCAGAATTCAGTGTGTTAATTTAAGCATTTAAATTGTTACTAAAGGTGCTCCCTAAAGCTCTGTTTGTGGGTTTGAATGCTATATTTGTATTACAGTGATGTTCATCAGCAATATGTGAGATAATTCACATCTCACTTCACCATTATCGGGGGTAGGAAGGGATGTGGAGTTGAAATTACAATCAGATCAACCATGATTTTACTGGATGGCGCGGTGGTACAGTGGTTAGCACTGCTACCTCAGAGTCCCAGGGACCCGGGTTCAATTCCTGGCCTCGATGACTGTCACTTTCTCCCCGTGTCTGCGCGGGTTTCTTCCGGGTGCTCCGTTTTCCTCCCATAGTCCAAAGATGTGCAGGTTAGGTGGATTGGCCATTGCTAAATTGTCCCTTAGTATCCAAAAGATTAGGTTGGGTTACGGGGATAGGGTGGAGGCGTGGGCTTATGTCGGGCACCCTTTGCAAGGGCGGGTGCAGATCCGATGGGCCGAACAACCTCCTTCTGCAGTGTAGGGATTCTATGATTCAATGAATAGGAGAGCAGGCTCGAGGGGCCGAGTGACCTACCCCTGATCCTAATTTACATGTTTGTATGCGCTTAAATGGAGTTGAGATCCAGGTCATGACCTAATCAAATGTTCGATGGGCTGAATGGCCAACTTCTCTTGCTTACATTCCTAACTCATTCGATAGTTATTTACTGATGTAATTAATTTACTATCAGCGTGGTTGCCAATTTTGTTCTTATTCAGCCACAAGGTTGGATCACACAGAACTGAATGCTTTATATATTCCTGCCAGTAGCATCCATTTATTTACCACCAGGTCCCTGCGGTCAAATAGTATCAAAGCCATTCAAAGGCAGCCTGACTTGAAACGTTCGCCCACTTCTCTCCCCAGAGAGGCTGTCAGATCTGCTGAGGTTGTCCAGTATTTTCTCTTTTTGTTTCAGATTCCAGCATCCACAATAATAATCATCTTTATTGTCACTAAGTAGGCTTACATTAGCACTGCAATGAGGTCACTGTGAAAAATCCCCTAGTCGCCACACTCTGGCGCCTGTTCGAGTACACCGAGGGAGAATTCACAATGTCCAATTCACCTAACAGCACGTCTTTCGGGACTTGTGGGAGGAAACCGGAGCACCCGGAAGAAACCCACGCAGACACGGGGAGACCGTGTAGACTCCACACAGAGTGACCAAAGCCGGGAATCGAACCCGGGTCCCTGGCGCTGTGAAGCAACAGTGCTAACCACTGTGCTACCGTGCCGTCCATTTGCTTTTAATACTGGAAAGAGTGGCATTTTCAGGCGGCATGGTAGCACAGTGGTTAGCACTGTTGCTTCACAGCGGCAGGGTCCCAGGTTCGAATCCGACCTCGGGTCACTGTCTGTGCGGAGTCTGCACGTTCTCCCCGGGTCTGCGTGGGTTTCCTCCGGGTGCTCCGGTTTCCTCCCACAAGTCCCAAAAGACGTGCTTGTTAGGTGAATTGGACATTCTGAATTCCCCCTCCGTGTACCCGAACAGGTGCCGGAGTGTGGCGACTGGGGGATTTTCACGGTAACTTCATTGCAGTGTTAAGCCTACTTGGTGACGCTAATAAAGATTATTATTATTGCTACCCATTCTTAGCTGCTCTCAAGAGGGTGGTGATAATCTGCCTTCATGAACCTCTGCCATCCCTGTGGTGAAGGTGACCCCAGATGTTAGGCAGGGAGTTCCAGCACGAGACACCCAGTGACGTTGAAAGAACCAGGAATCACAAATCCGCCTGCAATGCATCGGTGACTACACTTCAAAAGGGATCCATAATTGCAAAATCCTTTTAATTGTCCTGAGGACGTCAATACAACTGGCTTCTTAATTGGCACCGTGCGCCAGGAAAGGAAATACAAGAGATCTAAAATTGTCCTAAAGCCAGCAGTGTAAGGGGACAGGTGGAGGGAGAAATGTTGTGGGGCTACTGTTGCAGATCCCAGCTGGAAGACGCTCAAGATCAGAGATTCCTCCTTCACCCTCCCAGCTCTCCTGCACACCCCGTGTGGCTATGAAAATACTGCCCAGGGACCTGGGGTGTGATATCCTGCACATTTCTGCTTTGCTGCTACAGTCAAACTAAACGGATAACATAAAGTTTCAGGGACTTACCGATCTCTGCGACACAACGATCTGCCTCGGAAGACGCTGAAACTCCTGAAACATAAAGGTGCATTAGATCAGAGCAAGTTTCACTGAGCTATTTTCAGACAATCCAATTCTTGTGCCACTTTAGTGAACATTTGCTGCCAAACTTTCTAAATTGCGTCAGATAAAACGCAATAAACTGCACAATTATAATTTAGGATCCACGCGTTCGCTGATTATTTGGGTCTTGAGTGCATTCGCTTACAGGTTGGGGATCTGCGTTGAAGCTGTCCGCTTCGCCCTTTAAACGCCAGCTCCCTTCTGCCCAGGAGGCAAGCGAAGAGCATGAGAATAAGAGAATTGCGATCATTGTCCCGCTTCCCTCCGCTGCTGTGGTGCAGTGTGAAGCTGCTGCACTTCAGCCTGAGCTGACTGACTGCCTCACTAACACTGCCTAGTCCCAGGGGGCACGGCTGGGCTGGTCTCCCCCCCCCCCCCCCCCCCTCCCCGGCTCAACCCACTCGGCTGCTCCACTCTCTTTCCTGAAGTGCAGCCTTTATTCTTTTTTTAAAATCCTTTAAACTTGGACACTCCTGCTTGGAAATTAAGTCTGTAGTGAAGGGGATATAGGAGCTATTTCAAAGGGCTTCCACGGGCTCGATGAGACGAGTGGCCTCTGTAACAATATGTACATTGAACGGAATACAAAGGGTTAACAATTTGACGTTAATACTACTCACCACCAGATGGAGATAAGGAGCAGTCCTATAAATGTCATGTGGCTCCTGGGATTCTGGGAGAAGGTGTTTCGGCGTGAGAGATTAGTTGCATAGTTGAGAGATCTGTAGTTAGAGATCTCGTATAGTTTAATTTAACTTTGGTAACTTATTCAAATCTTATTTAAGTAGTGTAAATAAATCAGTTTTGTTCATTAACTTAGCTTGATGTTCTTTGTCCCACACAACATACTCGAGACATCCTGATTTACAAAACAGAGAACATCACAGCCTCCTCCTAAGCTATATGATTCTTTGGTGCATCTACAAGAGGAATATGTAAAAAAATGTCACTACAGTCCCATGAGCAGCTCTCCCCTTTGAGAGCTGACTGGCGCTGATTTAACCTGAGGCTTACCACGCCTCAGCTGAGGGACAAGGTTGAGAAGACATCAGTGGGTATTGGAATTGAACCCGCACTGTTGGCCTCACTCGCCACCAGCCCTCCAGCCAACTGAGCTCACCAACCCATATGGGTGCACCCCCAGAAACTGGGAGGAACGATGGAGGATATGGGAGGATCTTTAAATGTGCACATCTGGGCTTAAGCCCCTTGCTGGAACCCAAATGGAAATACTGCCAGCTGCTCGACCAAATGGCACCCAAACTACTTTTTCCCCTCCTTTTGAGGCAACCTACTCCTCCTCCTGGATCTGCAGAAACATTACAGCCAGCTGTAACTGCAAGGGTTAATGAAATGTGTAACTCAACCACTAAAGGAAGCTAGATGTACAAGTATATAATACATTGATATACCCTTATGGGGGAGAGTTTGAGGAGAAGGCTAGAGAGCAGCCTGAAGGAAAGATAGTGTGAGTGAGAGCAGATCATCGTTAATGTTATAATGTAGAGATTAGTAGTAGATGAGTGTAGATTATATATTTATTGTCAACTGTATATTATTTAGGGAGTAAGTGTCAAATCCATATTAGTAGTGGTAGTAAATGTATAGCTTTGTTCAAGTTAAAGCTATTTTGTGGCCTTTATGAACCTTACGCCAATCATCCTGAATTTAACAACACCAAGAATATCACAAGCTCAAGAGTCCCAACCTTTGCCAATTTCCTATTCTCTTGTAACCAGTCCAGTCCAGTAGGGCTCTGTGGTGCCCCTGCAGTTGAAATGAGGCATAAGCCTGATAATGTCTCCGACCTCTCTTAACGCTAGCACATTCACTCCATTGACTTCACAACCTTTTTGGATGGAAGCCGGGAACCCATCATCGCTACTCTACTCACCCACCCACCCACCCACCCATCCCAACATGTGTTTATTAAGTTCAGTCATCTCCTGAGTTGTGCAAAATGTGCATTGTTGCCCGACACAAAAGCAATTTTGGGAATGTAACTTCATCCGACATTTTAGACTAAAGGTGAAGGATTCGGGAGTAAGAAAACCTAAACTGGAAGAGTAAGGACCCAAACATCACTTAATAAATAACTCAGTCAGGTTTGAAACTGGTGGCTTTGGGAACCAATTGCCATCAAACACGTTCTTGCTGATGAAACTGAATTTTCATAGGAAAGAAGAAGTTAGATGTAGTTCTAGGGGCTAAAGGGGTCAAAGGATATGAGGGAGGGAAGGCGGGAACAAGTTACTGACTTGGATGATCAGCTATGATCATAATGAATGGTGGAGCAGGCTCAAAGGGCCAAATGCCCTGCTCCTATTTTCGATGTTTCTGTGTAGAACAGAACTCTCCAATTTGGAGTAAATAAAGCCATTTCATCTGCGATTTTCCAAAATGCCTATTGGGGTTGACAGAAATTTGGCCTTGGTTTCCCATAACTATTAACAGCAGCAGAGCAAATCAAATTGGACAATCATAAAAATTCACAGCTTCCACCATTTTGTACCGCAAATTGAATTTTTTAAAAAATATTTTGCGAGCCGAGTAAATTTATCCCAAATTAGTCACACTAGCTTATAGAACATAGAACATAGAACATTACAGCGCAGCACAGGCCCTTTGGCCCTCGATGTTGCGCCGACCTGTGAAACCACTCTAAAGCCCATCTACAGTATTCCCTTATCGTCCATATGTCTATCCAATGACCATTTGAATGCCCTTAGTGTTGGCGAGTCCATTACTGTTGCAGGCAGGGCATTCCACGCCCTTACTACTCTCTGAGTAAAGAACCTACCTCTGACATCTGTCCTAAATCTATCACCCCTCAATTTAAAGCTATGTCCCCTCATGCTCGACATCACCATCCGGGGAAAAACGCTCTCACTGTCCACCCTATCTAATCCTCTGATCATCTTGTATGCCTCAATTAAGTCACCTCTTAACCTTCTTCTCTCTAACGAAAACAGCCTCAAGTCCCTCAGCTTTCCCTCATAAGACCTTCTCGCCATACCAGGCAACATCCTGGTAAATCTTCTCTGCACCCTTTCCAAAGCTTCCACATCCTTCCTATAATGCAGCGACCAGAATTGCACGCAATACTCCAAATGCGGCCGCACCAGAGTTTTGTACAGCTGCAACATGACCTCATGGCTCCAACATTTGATCACTCTACCAATAAAAGCTAACACACCGTACGCCTTCTTAACAACCCTCTCAACCTGGGTGGCAACTTTCAGGGATCTATGTACATGGACACCGAGATCTCTTTGCACATCCACACTACCAAGAATCTTACCATTAGCCCAGTACTCTGTCTTCCTGTTATTCCTTCCAAAATGAATTACCTCACACTTTTCTGCATTAAACTCCATTTGCCACCTCTCAGCCCAGCTCTGCAGCTTATATATGTCCCTCTGTAACTTGTAACATCCTTCTGCACTGTCCACAACTCCACCGACCTTAGTGTCATCTGCAAATGTACTGACCCATCCTTCTACGCCCTCCTTCAGGTCATTTATAAAAATGACAAACAGCAGTGGCCCCAAAACTGATCCTTGTGGTACACCACTAGTAACTGGACTCCAGTCTGAACACTTCCCATCAACCACCACCCTTTGTCTTCTTCCAGCTACCTAATTTCTGATCCAAACTGCTAAATCACCCTGAATCCCATGACTCCGTATTTTCTGCAATAGCCTACCGTGGACGAAAATGGACCCATCTAAAGTACTCGAACTATAGCATTTCCAGTCAATATTTGGAAAGTTAAAGTCCCCCATAACAACTATCCTGTTACTTTCACTCCGATCCAGAATCATCTTTGCAATCCTTTCCTCTACATCTCTGGAACTTTTCGGAGGCCTATAGAAAACTCTTAACAGGGTGACCTCTCCTTTCCTGTTTCTAACCTCAGCCCATACTACCTCAGTAGACGAGTCCTCATCAAACGTCCTTTCTGCCACCGTAATACTGTCCTTGACTAACAATGCCACCCCTCCCCCTCTTTTACCACCTTCCCGGAGCTTACTGAAATATCTAAACCCCGGCACCTGCAACACCCATTCCTGTCCCTGCTCTATCCATGTCTCCGAAATGGCCACAAAATTGAAGTCCCAGGTACCAACCCATGCAAGTTCACCCACCTTATTCCGGATGCTCCTGGCATGGAAGTGAACACACTTTAAACCACCTATCTGCCTGCCGGTACACTCCTGCACCTTTGAAACCTTACTCATTACCTCACTACTCTCAACCTCCTGTATACTGGAGCTACAATTCAGGTTCCCAATCCCCTGCTGAACTAGTTTAAACCCTCCCGAAGAGCATTAGCAAATTTCCTCCCCAGGATATTGGTACCCCTCTGGTCCAGGTGTAGACCATCCCGTTTGTGGAGGGCCCACCTACCCCAGAATGAGCCCCAATTATCCAGGTATCTGAAACCCTCCCTCCTGCACCATCCCTGTAGCCACGTGTTCAACTGCTCTCTCTCCCTATTCCTCATCTCGCTAGCACGTGGCACGGGTAACAACCCAGAGATAATAACTCTGTTTGTTCTAGATCTAAGTTTCCACCCTAGCTCCCTGAATTCCTGCCTTACATCCCTATCCCTTTTCCTACCTATGTCGTTGGTACCTATGTGGAGCACGACTTGGGGCTGCTCCCCATCCCCCTTAAGGATCCCGAAAACACAATCCAAGACAGCACGCACCCTGGAATCTGGGAGGCAACACACCAACCACGAGTCTCTCTCGTTCCCACAGAATCTCCTATCTATCCCCCTAACTATGGAGTCTCCAATGATTAATTCTCTACTCCTCTCCCCTCCTTCCCTCCTGAGGGACAGACTCTGTGCCAGAGACCTGTACCCCATGGCTTACCCCTGGTAAGTCCCCCCCCAACAGTATCCAAAGCGGTATACTTGTTACTAAGGGGAACGACCACAGGGGATCCCTGTATTGACTGCTCACTCCCAGCCCCTCTCACCATCACCCATCTATCTTTATTCTTCGGAGTAACTACATCCCTGAAGCTTCTATCTATGACCATCTCTGCCTCTCGAATGATCCAAAGTTCATCCAGCTCCAGCTCCAGTTCCCTAACGTGGTTTCTGAGGAGCTGGAGATGGGTGCACTTCCCACAGGTGAAATCAGAAGGGCCATTGACGGCGTCCCTCACCTCAAACATTCTGCAGGAGGAACATTGCACTGCCTTCCCTGCCATCCCCGCTAGATAAAACAAGAAAAAGAAAGGAAGAGCTTACCTTATATTCACCTTAGGTTAGAGGAGGTGGAAGGGTGGGGGACACTACAAGTGTAGTGTCTCGGGTTTAGCAACCGCCCAACTTATATACAGGTACTAACAAATCTTCCCAGAAATCCCCACGGCCGACTTCCTGCAGTTCTGAAGGTAAGTTTTTAAAGAGGTAAACCTACCTTCCCGACAGACCCCTGGCTACTGCTCCCGCCGAAAATCTGAATGCCGCTTCTCCTGCAAGGTAAGTTTTTAAAGGTTAAACTTACCTTCCCGACAGACCCCTGGCCACTGCTCCCGCCGAAGGAAGGTTAGAGGTTGAAGACTGCACGGCAGACTTTCCTTTATTGGCACCTATTGCTCAGTTAAGGAAGCATTTCCTCGTAATTTGCTGCCCTGTGTCATTTATACAGCCTGGGCAACACTACAAGCGCGGGACTGCTCTTTAACCCGACTGGCCCTTTCTGCTCACTAACAGGCAAGAAACAGGCACACACCGGACACCTATGGCGATGCTCCAAACCAGTAGCATTGTAGGTGTTGCCATGGGGTGAGGTGCTGGACTGTGGTTGTGTCTGCCTCCTTAGGTGGTTGTGAAAGTTTTCAGGGCAGAATTGGATGAGGAACCAAATGTCCTGGCTCCATTCCACCCTCAGCTAGTAATGTCTAAATGTAACAACGATTATTTTGTTAAGATTACTGGGTTACGAGGATATGGTGGAGGAGTGGGTCCAGGTGGGTGCTCTTTCTAAGGGTCGGTACAAACCTGATCGGCCAAATGGTCTCCCTCTGCATTGTAGGATTCTATGATTCTCTCACTGTTCTCTGTGGAACATTCTTGCAACAGACAGGAACTTGCAGAGGTAGATTGGGGGAGACTATTGGCAGACAAAGGGACGGCTGGTAAATGGGAGGCTTTTAAAAATGTGTTAACCAGGGTGCAGGGTAAGCACATTCCCTTTAGAGTGAAGGGCAAGGCTGGTAGAAGTAGGGAACCCTGGATGACTCGAGATATTGAGACTCTGGTCAAAAAGAAGAAGGAGGCATATGACGTACATAAGCAACTGGGATCAAGTAGATCCCTTGAAGAGTATAGAGATTGTCAAAATAGAGTTAAGAGGGAAATCAGGAGGGCAAAAAGGGGACATGAAATTGCTTTGGCAAATAATGCAAGGGAGAATCCAAAGAGATTCTACAGATACATAAAGGGGAAAAGAGTAACTAGGGACAGCGTAGGGCCTCTTAAGGATCAACAAGGGCATCTATGTACAGAGCCACAAGAGTTGGGTGAGATCCTGAATGAATATTTCTCATCGGTATTCACGGTGGAGAAAGGCATGGATGTTAGGAAACTAAGGGAAATAAATAGTGATGTCTTGAGAAGTGTGCATATTACAGACGAGGAGGTGCTGGAAGTCTTAAAGCGCATCAAGGTAGATAAATCCCCGGGACCTGATGAAATGTATCCCAGGATGTTGTGGGAGGCTAGGGAGGAAATTGCGGGTCCCCTAACCGAGATATTTGAATCATCGGCAGCCACAGGTGAGGTGCCTGAAGATTGGAGAGTGGCGAATGTTGTGCCCTTGTTTAAGAAGGGCAGCAGGGAAAAGCCTGGGAACTACAGACCGGTGAGCCTAACGTCTGTAGTAGGTAAGTTGCTAGAAGGTATTCTGAGAGACAGGATCTACAAGCATTTAGAGAGGCAAGGACTGATTCGGGGCAGTCAGCATGGCTTTGTGCGTGGAAAATCATGTCTCACAAATTTGATTGAGTTTTTTGAGGGAGTGACCAAGAAGGTAGATGAGGGCAGTGCAGTAGACGTTGTCTACATGGACTTTAGCAAAGCCTTTGACAAGGTACCGCATGGTAGGTTGTTGCAGAAGGTTAAAGCTCACGGGATCCAGGGTGAGGTTGCCAATTGGATTCAAAATTGGCTGGACGACAGAAGGCAGAGGGTGGTTGTAGAGGGTTGTTTTTCAAACTGGAGGCCTGTGACCAGTGGTGTGCCTCAGGGATCGGTGCTGGGTCCACTGTTATTTGTGATTTATATTAATGATTTGGATGAGAATTTAGGAGGCATGGTTAGTAAGTTTGCAGATGACACCAAGATTGGTGGCACAGTGGATAGTGAAGAAGGTTATCTAGGATTGCAACGGGATCTTGATCAATTAGGCCAGTGGGCCGACGAATGGCAGATGGAGTTTAATTTAGATAAATGTGAGGTGATGCATTTTGGCAGATCGAATCAGGCCAGGACCTACTCAGTTAATGGTATGGCGTTGGGGAGAGTTATAGAACAAAGAGATCTAGGAGTACAGGTTCATAGCTCCTTGAAGGTGGAGTCGCAGGTGGACAGGGTGGTGAAGAAGGCATTCGGCATGCTTGGTTTCATTGGTCAGAACATTGAATATAGGAGTTGGGACGTCTTGTTGAAGTTGTACAAGACATTGGTACGGCCACACTTGGAATACTGTGTGCAGTTCTGGTCACCCTATTATAGAAAGGATATTATTAAACTAGAAAGAGTGCAGAAAAGATTTACTAGGATGTTGCCGGGACTTGATGGTTTGAGTTATAAGGAGAGGCTGGATAGACTGGGACTTTTTTCCCTGGAGCGTAGGAGGCTTAGGGGTGATCTTATAGAGGTCTATAAAATAATGAGGGGCATAGATAAGGTAGATAGTCAACATCTTTTCCCAAAGGTAGGGGAGTCTAAAACTAGAGGGCATAGGTTTAAGGTGAGAGGGGAGAGATTCAGAAGGGCCCAGAGGGGCAATTTCTTCACTCAGAGGGTAGTGAGTGTCTGGAATGGGCTGCCAGAGGTAGTAGTAGAGGCGGGTACAATTGTGTCTTTCAAAAAGCATTTAGATGGTTACATGGGTAAGATGGGTATAGAGGGTTATGGGCCAAGTGCGGGCAACTGGGACTAGCTTAATGGTAAAAACTGGGCGGCATGGACTGGTTGGGCCGAAGGGCCTGTTTCCATGCTGTAAACTTCTATGATTCTATGATTCTAGATGATTTACCTCCATAACAACCATTGCGTTTCTAAAGGGGATTTATGGTGTGAAGCATTTGGAGAAGTTTCATTGTTGGGGCACCAAGATAAAATGAGTATTTTCTTCCTCTCATTTTATCCATAGAATCCCTGCAGTGCACAAGAAGGCCAGCTATCCCATAGAGTCTGCACAAACCGTTTGAAAGAGCACCCCACCCAGGCTTACTCACCCTCCCCATCCCGCAACCCCACCCAACCTACACATCTTAGGACACTAAGGGCACTTTATCATGGCCAATACACCTAACGTGCACATCTATGGACTGTGGGAGGAAACCGGAGCAACCAGAGGAACCCCACGCAGACGCGGGGAGAACATGCAAACTCCACACAGATAGTTTTGTTATTTAAGCCACCACTTTGTTAAATGTTCATCTTTATATCTCTATCAATAATCCTTATTTTGCTGCAGCGCCACATATGCTGTTCAGATCTGCTCAGGCTTATTCTTCAGACAAGCAACGCAAAATTAAAGGAAAGGTCTGAGTTTCCTTTGCCACCAAAGCAAATGAAAATAATCTTTATTATTGTCACAAGTAGGCTTACATTAACACTGCAACGAAGTTACTGTGAAAAGCCCCTCGTCGCCACATTCCGGCGCCTGTTTGGGTACACTGAGGGGAAAATTCAGAATGTCCAATTCACCAAATAAGCACGTCTTTCGAGACTCGTGGGAGGAAACCGGAGCACCCGGAGGAAACCCACGCAGATACGGGGAGAACGTGCAGACTCTGCACAGACAGTGACCCAAGGCGGGAATCGAACCCGGGACCATGGCGTTGTGAAGCAACAGTGCTAACCACCGTCCTACTGTGCTGCCTAAAGCAAGTCAAGGCTGTAACTTGTATTTAATAAGTTGCACTTAACACTTCTTGATTTCTTGATTATCTAGTTCCAAGGATTACCATTTAATAATTTCCTGTTCAGTTAAAATGACTTTCAAAGTACAAGCTTTCCCCATTTACCTGGGTGCACCCATTAACTGACATGGAGATAGACTAATAACCTTTAGACACCAGATAATAGTGTCAGAAGAGGGTTACCTGCTGTTGACTAACAGATAGGAAAATTGGAGTCTGTGTGTTTTAAATTTATACGGTTTCCATCATTTCACCAGAGTGAAAATCTGCTTTAATATGGGAAAGGCTGGTTTGCGGTAGACATTTAAAAAAAAAATGAAATCTTTAATTCAAAGAAGGCTATTGTGCACTGATATTTTTTTTTCCTGTGTAGCAGATGGCCTTCTGACACCATTACTTTGTGACAAAAGAGTGTTACTTCATTTTTCCAGTCTGGTTAATGGTTGCTCTCAGTAAATGGGGAAAAACAGACCTTTTCTAAACTGACATTTTCCGATAAAATGATTTTAAAAACTGAATTATTACTGGTGTGAGATACTGAAGAAAGCCAAATGCATGACACATCCTCCCCGTGTGTGCGTGGGTTTCCTCCGGGTGCTCCGGTTTCCTCCCACAGTCCAAAGATGTGCAGGTTAGGTGGATTGGCCATGCTAAATTGCCCTTCGTGTCCAAAATTTCCCTTAGTGTTGGGTGGGGTTACTGGGTTATGGGGATAGGGTGGAGGTGTGGACCTTGGGTAGGGTGCTCTTTCCAAGAGCCGGTGCAGACTCGATGGGCCGAATGGCCTCCTTCTGCACTGTAAATTCTATGATAATCTATGATTTTGGAGTCTCCTTTTGATCTGTTTTTGTGATAAATGTCTTATGTGATTTCTGCTGGAGTAAAGCTGAACTTCTTTTTGCCAGCTAGGCATATAAATGATAATACAACAGAAAACCTTCAGACTGCGTTAGCAGAGATTTATTAATTTATTAATATGAAGAATAATTCTTACAGATATTTCAGCATTCTCTTTTTGTTTCGCATTTCCAACACCTGCAGGATTTTGCTTTTGTAGACACGGACCTATGTTTAATTTATGAAGAAGATGCAATAGTGTTGACCTTTGTACAGTAAACATCGATTTTAACCCCATAATACCTTATAGTGTTCAATTCTGGTTGCCACACTACCAGAAGGATGTAGAGGCTTTAGAGAGGGTGCAGAAGAGATTTACCAGGATGTTGCCTGGTATGGAGGGCATTACCTATGAGGAGAGGTTGAATAAACTTGGTTTGCTCTCATCGGAACGGAGGAGGTTGAGGGGCAACCTGATAGAGGTCTGCAAAAGTTTGAGCGGCATGGACAGAGTGTACAGTCAGAGACTTTTTCCCATGGTAGAGGGGTCAATTACTAGGGGGCATAGGTTTAAGGTGTGAGGGGTGTTGCTAACTTTTGGTTGGCTCTTAAATGTTGCCTGTTGTGTCTTTACTTAATTTGCTCTGTTTCTATAATCTTTGCTCTAGAGTCGCCAGCTATCTTTATGATACCGCCACGAGGTTCAAGTTCAAGTGCTGATCAATAACTCAATACACCAGTTAGTAAGTTTCAAATCAAAACACATTTATTACACACAGTCAATCACTACTCATGCATAAAACTCTACTTACTAGGCTATCTCTATCACTAAAAGGCCTATACTTAGCTTCGGAACTGGCCCACCAGGTCAGGGGAACAAATGGCCTTTCGTTCGATTCTGAGTCTGCAGGATTCAAAGCTGGTATGGACTGATAGCTAGGAGCGCCTATCTCGTAGCGTGCGTTGACTGGAGACTTACTTGGTTGTTGCGGCAGCTTGGGCAGGTCACTGTCAAGGGTTGTTTCGAGCTGCTGAGTGACCCTGCCAAGAAGGACGAATTGAACTTGGGGGCTTTACTTTATAGTCCCCAGGGGCTTTGCGCTGTTCGGGGCGGACCCCGTATCTGGTTCCAAGTGATTGGACTAGGTTCCGATCACTTGGATCAATCCTGGAGCAATCCCTGATTGCTGGGCGGTCCCTAAGTGTCCATTGACCTTCCTTTGTCTTGGCTCCTGCTGGCGCTGAGGAGTCTGGCTTGGCCTTATTCGCTTTAAATGTTTCAATTGTTCCCGGGGATCGCTCATTAATATGCAGGTGGCTGTTGGTTTCAGTGCTGTCTGGGTTTCTGCAAGTTCTAATACACAGGAAACTTTGCACCTGCTAGTTTTTCCTGGCTTGACTGAATTTCCCTGCATTCTTTGCGGATCTCCATTTTAAGTCGGGAAGTGGCCAACCCAGGTGGCTACAGGGGCAAGGTTTAGAGGAGATGTACGAGGTAAGTTTTTTACACAGAGGGTAGTGGGTGTCTGGAACTCGCTGCCGGAGGAGGTGGTGGAAGCAGGAACGATAGTGACGTTTAAGGGGCATCTTGACAAATACATGAATAGGATGGGAATAGAGGGTTACTGACCCCGGAAGTGTAGAAGGTTCTAGGTTAGATGGTCGGCACAGGCTTGGAGGGCCGAAGGGCCTGTTCCTGTGCTGTACTTTTCTTTGTTCTTTGTTCTTCTCTGAATTATAAAATCCAGTGACTCTATGAGCAATGTTATTAGCATTTCTGTACTCTTCATTGTTACCCATCGCTGTTCCCGCCCCTATTTCTGTTGGTCAGTCTCATGTGATGCTCCTTCACCCAGTCTCTGCCACTTTTACTTGATCATAAACGCTGGGCAATCCTTGATGAGGGGTCATCAATTTGAAACTGTCACTAAGCGGGTTGAAGAAACGTCTTTGCACACAGCGTTTTTGGAGCGTACAGCAAGTAGCTGAGACAGAAACCAGGGCACCTTTTAAGAGGAAAAAAGGTGAATGATATGCCAGCAGAATGAGATTAGCTCTGGATTGCAGGAGCAGAGCCGGCACAGGTTCAATTTAATATTGGTCGATCGTGTAAAATGGGAAACTTCAGATCAGTGACTTTCATGACCGCAGACCATCCTAAAGTGGTTCTGAAGTGTAGTCATTGTTGTCACGTGGGAAGTGCAGTAGCTGACCTGTGGAAGAAGCTGCCATGTCAATAACTCACTTCAAATGATTGAGGGCTATATCCTGTATCAGCTGGTCTACAGGAACAATGCTACAGTACCTTTAGTGATGGGTGATCATCCCCGCCCCTTGGAAGGGAATACAATTATTCCACCTTTTCTCGGAACTTGCATGTGCTACACATAGGGAGAAGGACATTCATCAAGGCAGATGTTTTCGGTGAAAATTCAGTCAGCCCTAAGTCATTGCATAAAATCGTCAGAGATAAACTTTGATCCTCGGGATTTATTACACTATAAAAGAGAGGGTCAGATATAGTAGAAAGGTATGGGTAAAGCGTTAGGATGTGAGGAGAAGACTCCAACATGGTAATCAAACTATTAGAGTCTATTCATCGAGGATAATCGGCATTGATTATACACCTGCTGAATCTGAACAATTAGTAGAAAGTGAAGAGCTGCCCTGTGTCTATCACAACTCATATGTTTGGCAGTTCGGAGCAGCGACAGTGGACAAGGATATGGACGACAATAGACAAAGTGATACTGATGGACCGGATGGGGCTATTTATCTCAAACGAGAACTCCTGAGACTTGGTACTGAGGTAACATACGTACCAAAAGGGGGCAGTGAATGGAGGACGTGATCATTGTAGGGAGAACGGAGGAAGCCATCAGCGAATTCGAAGAATGGCTCCTTATCCATGATGATGGACAAGAGATGAAGATATATGGACTGGCAAAATGAGGTGAAAATGTGAAAACCTAGACAATGCAGTACGTGCTCCCATAGTGGATCTGGAAGTGACTCTGGCCTGCGGAGAAGATCACTGACTGTCAACAGAACCACTGATGGTAGGAGGAAAAGATCATCCAGTGATAATCCAGAATGAGATTGTTGGACAAGAAGTGGTCATAGTTTGACTGGAACAAGGGCCATAGAACAAAATAGGAACACCCCTAGAAATCGAAGTCCTTATAAAATGTTGGTGGCTGCAACAAATTGAAGGTAAATGGATAAGAGATGCAAAACCAAGAGTTGGATCATTGGAAAGAATTTGATGCATACTCTAAATGTCAGATCGGGGTCAGCCAGCCATGTCACATGGGTGGATATGTTTGGAAAAAATATATTTTGAAGGGAGATATAAAGCTAAAATGAGACTACTAGCTCAGGATTTCAAAGAGAGATTTGAAGACCAAAATATTAGAGTGGACTCCCTCACTGCAGGAAGAGTGACCATGAAGACTTTCCTGGCTCTTCTCCAATTATTCTTGGGAATATAAGTCGATCAATATAAAAGCAGGTTGAAAAGAAGCAGGTAACGTGGAAGGAAATCTGAAAATTTAAAGAAATGTGTTTATGGAATAAGTGATACATCGAGTGAAAGATATTTCCCAGTTAGGTCTGTCTTGCTGGAGTAGGTTGTATTCAGCAGAAAGCAGGTCCAGCAAAGTTTTTCTGGTATCACAGAGAGAAACTCACAGGCATCTTAAAGACGCACATAAATTATTTTCTATGAGGAGGTTTTGCAGAAGTTGAGCATTTTGTTACAGGCAAGATAAAAGGGGAATTTAAGATTGGAAGTCAGGCTTTGGGGACCTTTAAATATATATTAGAAGACAATATTCTGAATACGTCAGGGGTAACCTTGAATCATCAATCATACCGACAAAGTGTGTCCCAATAAATCAGGCCAGGTCCTCACAGAAAGATGATCTTGCATTCAAGGTAGAAACAGACCAATTAAGAAGGTTGATCAGCCGGTTAAGCTGGCTCTGCACTGTAAGGGACCTTCCTGCTGAATCCCCCATTTCCACTTTCTTTATTTTCCCTGTTATCACCTTGATCCATGGATGCTTAATGGACACATATCATTAAACTGACCAGCAGAGCATGCAGAAATAGAGCATGAGGAACTCAAGGAGTTGCAACATAGTATATGGTGCGGCTAGCTTTGGACAGCAAGGCCCAGAATTCTCGGCACCCGGGAGATGGGGTGGGACTCGGTTCAATTGACTGGATGGTGGCCAAATGAATCGGCCAACAGGCCATGTTCTGCCCGGTAACAGGTGATGATTGGGTCCTGCCTGAATGGAATGATTTTCAGAGATCCAAGGAGCTCAGTTTAAATCCTGAACACACAGGGACCAGGACCTGCTCCCCTTCTTCTCATTTATCTCTATCTCTCTCTTTCTCCATTTAATAGTGGGTGGCACGGTTAGCACAGTTTCTTCACAGCGCCAGGGTCCCAGGTTCAATTCCCGGCTTGGGTCACTGCCTGTGCGGAGTCTGCACGTTCTCCCCGTGTCTGCATGGGTTTCCTCCGGCTGCTCCGGTTTCCTCCCACAGACCAAAGACGTGCATGTTAGGTGGATTGGCCATGCTAAATTGCCCTTAATGTCCAAAATGGTTGGGTGGGGTTACTGGGTTATGTGGATATGGTGGAGGTGTGGGCTTGGGTGGGGTGCTCTTTCCACGGGATGGTGCAGACCCAATGGGCAAAATGGCCTCCTTCTGCACTGTAAATTCTATGATCTTTGAAAGGCTGTGAGTTGATGTTTTCATGAACCTACAGACACCTGAATGAATCTACGGTGAAAACCTTGAACTGAAAGCAAAGTTTGAGGAGAAAGGTGCTGGAAATAACTACCTGAAACAAAGACTCTTATCTTTTGATGTTCATCCTTATTATTTTCACCCTTCTCCTACCCTCTGTGTTTGTCTGCCTTGTGTATGTGTGTAGAGGGTGGGAGCAAGTCAAAGTGGGGAAATATTAATTGGATAATAGTTAACCCATTGTATGCGAGAAGGCAGGAGAATGGGGATGAGAAAATGTCAGCCATGATTGAATGGCGGAGGAGACTCGATGGGCCAAGTGGCCGAATTCTGCTCCTATGTCTTATGGTCTTATTTGTTGCGTATTTCATTACAGTTCTTCTTTTAAATAAAAAGAAAGTGTCTTTAAATTTACAATCCTGGTGACTGTAATTATTGGGCAGTCAAAGGCCAAACACTTCGTGTCTTTTTCAAAGAATTATTGGTTAAGTCTTTTATTTTTATAAATTTAGAGTACCCAATTATTTTTTCCAATAAAGGGGCAATTTAACGTGGCCAATCCACCTACCCAGCACAGCTTTGGGTTATGGAGATGAGACCCACATAGACACGGGGAGAATATGCAAACTCCACACAGACAGTGGCCCGGGGCCGGGATCGAACCCAGGTCCTCGGCACCGTGAGGCAACAGTGATAACCACTGCGCTACCATGCTGCCCTAATTATCGTTTAATTCAATTGAGTTGCGACTCCAGGTCAGTTGGGGCTGTAACTGACTGCACACTAGCCCAGGGGGTCGTAACAGCACCCAGATAAGACCCAATGCCAGTTGTGACGTATTGAAAGTGAGTATGATAATGAAACACGCTACAGATGAGGAGGTTCTGGGGGCAAACAAGACTTTATTAAAGTAAAGTTTGAGGAAAAGCACACTCCAGCTTTGGGTGGTCCAAAAGAGATGAAGTTTATCCTTTTTAGTGACGCTCCCCATGCCAATCTTCCGGATGGATATTCGAGTGCAGCCGGATTAATCATATTGTTGGTAGAGAAAAAAATGAAAAGTGTATTCCCTTGGCCTGGAAAGCCCCAAAATTTAAAAAGGTGATTAAAAGCGCCCTAGCTGCAGAAACACTGCCATTGACAGAACAATAGATATGGGATTCCAAAGAAATCCTTTACAGGAGACATTCTGAAAAAGATTTGCCCACAGAATGCCAAGTGGATAACCATTCTCCTTGGTGTCATATTCATTCAACAAAGTGTGTCACTGACAAAAGGTTGTGGATTAACCTCACTGTCATAAAGAAAATGTTGGAAAGAAGAGGTTTCAAATATAAAATGGTCAGCGGAAATCACCAATTAGCAGAGTGTTTGACAAAGCGAAGTGCATGCCCAAAGAAATTATTGGATGTTGTAGATGTTGCACTGAGTTGTAAGAATTATGGAAACACATATTTATTTCCTTGATTTCTTTAGCCGTTTAGGTTACCTTATAAAGTTTTGTTTAAAAGAAAGAAGGCAATAATGAACAGACTATCTTTTTACAATAATGATTGACTGATAAATATTGACCATGACATTGGGGATAACTCCCCCGATCTTATTCCGGGCTGTGGCATGGGTTATTTTACATTTACCGGAGTGGACCTTGGTTTAACATATTGTCCAAAAAACAGCACCACACTTGAATATCAATCGGGATTTTTCTGCATAAATTTTTGGAGTCGGACTGAACCCACAGCGTGATGACCCAGAGGCCAGAGAGCCACCTATTGAGCTACAGTGGATACAGTTGCTAGTTTCCACATTGACCAGAAATGGTCCCCCTATTTACTTCATTAAGTGAGCAGCACGGTAGCCCAGTGGTTAGCGCAGCTGCTTCACAGCTCCATGGTCCCAGGTTCGATTCCCGTCTTGGGTCACTGTCTGTGCGGAGTCTGCACGTTCTCCCCGTGTCTGTGTGGGTTTCCTCCGGGTGCTCCGGTTTCCTCCCACAGTCCAAAGATGTGCAGGTTAGGTGGATTGGCCATGATAAATTGTCCTTGGTGTCCAAAAGTTTATGTGGGGGTACAGGGTTACGGGGATAGGGTGGAGGCATGGGCTGATGTAAGGTGCTCTTTCCAAGAGCCGGTGCAGACGCGATGGGCTGAATGGTCTCCTTCTGCACTGTAAATTCTATGATTCATCAATAGATCTGTAATAGTACCTTTCTCTTGCTGCTGCCGTTTAACTGATTTATTTATTTCCACTGTTGGCTTAATTCGGCAGGAGAGCATAATCCCTTCTTCGCCTAAATATTCCATTTACTGTTCACAGGTATTCTGCACAAGAAGATGTTTTGCATTCCTCCCATCAGCTCAGTGGAGCCAGCGTTGGTGGAAAAATAGACACTACATACAGAGCAAAATATTTTCAAAGGAAATAAATATTTCTTGAAGTAGCCAGACCAGTTTGTGCCTGGCCATTCAGATACAAGTTGAGCTAAGTTGCCTTGCTGCAGCTCGCCATCTAGTGCTGCGAAAATATTTGTGTGATATAACACTAGCATGGGTTTTATATTGTATCCCACCTGATTTGGGGGGGGGGGGGGGGGGGGGGGGTGTATTGAATTGAGGATTCATGGCATTTTTAAATTAGGCAGGTTTTCTGGAGTTTGTACAAAATTATTTTTCATGTCATAATTTATTAAAGGTGTTGCAGATCATAAGGTCCTGCAGCAAGAACTTACAATGACTGGCATTCCTAACGCTGGAAGATCTTTGAATTGTCCATGCCCAGGCCGGAGCCTGAAGTGTCAGCTATGTAAGGAAGCTTTGGTGAAGCTTGCTGGAGTTTTGTAATATTTTTAAAAAATATATATTTATTAAAGTTTTTTAACACAATTTTTCTCCCTTCCAAACAATAACCCCCCCGCCCCCCCGTAACAAAAAAAATGAGAAATCGCGCAGAGCAAGATATAAACATGGCAAAATTATATATTTACCCAGCTTTGTACACTGGCCCTCACCTGTACGTGCCAGTTTCCCCAACCCTTCATGTTATCTCTTGCTCATCCACCCTCCCAGGCAGTCCCCCCTCTCACCCCCCCCCCCCCTCCCCAGGATGCCCCCCCCCAAGGTTGCTGCTGCTGCTGACCGACCTTCCTCTAATGTTCCGCGAGATAGTCTAGGAACGGTTGCCACCGCCTGTAAAACCCCTGCGCAGACCCTCTCAAGGCGAACTTAATCCTCTCCAACTTTATAAACCCAGCCATATCATTTATCCAGGCCTCCAGGCTGGGGGGCTTCGCCTCCTTCCACATTAGCAAGATCCTTTGCCGGGCTACTAGGGACGCAAAGGCCAGAATGCCGGCCTCTTTTGCCTCCTGCACTCCCGGCTCGTCCACTGCTCCAAATATTGCTAGCCCCCAGCTTGGCTTGACCCGGACTTTCACCACCTGAGATATTGCTCCCGCCACTCCTCTCCAGAACCCCTCCAGTGCCGGGCATGACCAAAACATATGGACATGGTTCGCCGGGCTCCCTGAGCACCTTCCACATCTGTCCTCTACCCCAAAGAACCTACTCAACCTCGCCCCCGTCAAGTGCGCTCTGTGGACCACCTTAAATTGTATCAGGCTGAGCCTGGCACACGAGGAGGAGGAATTAACCCTACCTAGGTCATCAGCCCACAGACCTTCCTCGATCTCCTCCCCCAGCTCCTCCTCCCATTTACCCTTCAACTCTCCTACCAGCGCTTCCCCCTCTTCTTTCAACTCCTGGTGTATTTCCGACACCTTGCCCTCCCCGACCAATACAGTCGAGATCACCCTATCTTGAACTTCTTGTGCCGGGAGCAACAGGAATTCCCTCACCTGTCGCCTCACAAAAGCCCTCACCTGCATATATCTAAAAGCATTTCCCGGGGGTAATTCAAACTTCTCCTCCAGTGCCCCTAGGCTCGCAAACGTCCCGTCGATGAACAGGTCCCCCATTCTTCCAATCCCCGCCCGATGCCAGCTCTGGAACCCCCCGTCCATCTTCCCCGGGACAAACCGGTGGTTACCACTGATCGAGGACCACACCGATGCTCCCATTGCACCCCGGTGCCGTCTCCACTGGCCCCAGATCCTTAGCGTTGCGGCCATCACCGGGCTCGTGGTATACTTTGTCGGCGAGAGTGGCAGCGGTGCCGTCACCAACGCCCCCAGGCTTGTTCCTTTCCAGGACGCCATCTCCATCCTCTTCCATGCCGCCCCCTCTCCCTCCATAACCCACTTGCAGATCATCGCCACATTTGCTGCCCAGTAGTAGCTCCCCAGGTTTGGCAGCGCCAACCCTCCTCGGTCCCTACTGCGTTCCAGGAACCCTCTCCTTACTCTTGGGGTCTTATTCGCCCACACAAACCCCATAATACTCCTGCCTACTCTCTTAAAAAAGGCCTTAGTGATCACGATTGGAAAGGCACTGAAACACAAACAGAAACCTCGGAAGGACCACCATTTTGACCGACTGCACTCTACCCGCCAGCGAGAGCGGTAACATGTCCCATCTTTTGAAATCCTCCTCCATTTGCTCCACCAACCTCGTCAGATTCAGTTTATGTAGGGTCCCCCAACTCCTGGCTGTCAGGATCCCCAGATACCGAAAGCTCCCCTCCGCCCTCCTCAGCGGTAGGTCCCCGATCCCTCTTTCTTGGTCCCCCGCCTGTAATACAAAGAGCTCACTCTTCCCTACATTGAGCTTATAGCCCGAAAACTCCCCAAACTCCCTTAGAGTCTGCATGACCTCCACCATCCCCTCCATTGGATCCGCCACGTACAGCAACAGGTCATCCGCATATAGCGACACCCGATGCTCTTCTTCCCCTCGGACCACCCCCTTCCATTTATTAGACTCCCTCAATGACATGGCCAATGGTTTGATCGCCAATGCGAACAACAGGGGGGACAGGGGGTACCCCTGCCTCGTCCCTCGGTACAGTCAAAAGTACTCCGACCTCCGCCGGTTCGTCACTACACTTGCCATCGGGGCTCTGTAAAGGAGCTTAACTCAATTGATAAATCCTACCCCGAACCCAAACCTACGCAGCACCTCCCAGAGGTACTCCCACTCTACTCGGTCAAAGGCCTTCTCCGCGTCCATAGCTGCCACTATCTCCGCCTCTCCCTCCTCCGATGGCATCATTATCACGTTTAAGAGCCGCCGCACATTGGTGTTTAGTTGCCTGCCCTTTACAAATCCCGTCTGGTCCTCGTGGATTACCCCCGGGACACAGTCCTCGATCCTCGTGGCCAGCACTTTTGCCAGCAACTTTGCATCCACATTGAGGAGCGAGATCGGCCTGTACGATCCACATTGTAGTGGGTCCTTGTCCCACTTTAGGATCAAAGAAATTGTCGCTTCCGACATTGTCGGGGGCAGGGTCCTCTCCTCTCTTGCCTCATTAAAGGTCCTCACCAGTAGCGGGAGTTTCATAATATTAACAGCAGAGGCATGATGGATCGATTAGCCTCCTCCTGTGCTGCATCAGTCTGTGGTTCTCTGGCTTTTACTTCAAGAACATTGTGAAATATGTAAAGCAGCTCAGCGATTCGCCATCACACAAAGTGAATATTGCCTCCACTGTGTGAAATGCTGAAGTTGGTAAGGATGAGGAAGCACAGGGTGAGTCACTCAGTACCAACCAAGAGCCCAAAATGCAAATCGCCTTCTCACACATGATATTGGAAGCTGTTCTTAGCAAGTTGGAAGAATCTGAAACTTAGATATGCATTTCCAACTCACGAATAAATGATACACATTGATTGTATGGATGATCCTATGCCCACACATGTGACAACATAGTGGCATTGCTGTCCAAGCAATTCTATTTCAATGTTATGACAGCTAATGGATGTGCCATTCTCTCATGGTAATTAAGTCTTTACAGGTCCAGACGGAGTGACTGGAGAGAGGGATAATCACAGGTTAAAGAGGTGTGAATTGTCTCAAGCCAGGACAGTTGGTAGGATTTCACAAGCCCAGGCCAGATGGTGGGGGGTGAATGTAATGCAACATGAATTCAAGGTCCCTTTTGGGACCGTACTCATGTGTGAGGAATTTAGCTATCAGTTTCTGCTCAGCAATTCTGCATTGTCACTCGTCCTGAAGGCCGCCTTGGAGAACGCTTACCCGAAGATCAGAGGCTGAATGCGCTTGACTGCTGATGTGTTCCCCGACTGGAAGGGAACATTCCTGCCTGGCGATTGCCGTGCCTCCCTAGATTCATGATGATGAGCTCCAGTTAACCATTTATATTTACAACACTAGTAATTTATTCATTCATTAAACTCAGTGTTCAGAAATGTAATCTCTTGAATTTGCACATGAAGCTTCATTGATACAGGACAGCTACTCACTATTGAGGAAGGTGGAAGCTAAATGACTGAGCCTTGACCTAGCAGAGACATAATCGATCGAATTGAGGGAGGAAAATTATCTTTAACAATAAAATTAAAGCTATGCATTCTCGCTACTTAGCTCAGTATCATACTCGCTGTGCTAACCTTGCCACAAGATTATCTCTTATACTAGAGTGGTTATTTGTGCAATTACCCTTTTGATTACGGATAATTCATAATTTTGCATTTGTTAAGCAAGGATGTTACACAGCAACAATTATCGAAGTTGAAATAGTTTCAGGCTAATGAATTCAAGTAACTGTCAGCTACAATAACATGTGCTTCTAAATCTATGCCACTAAATTATGTTGTTAAAAAGAAAACATGTCGGGCATGTTTAGTTGACATTGGATACAGGTCGCGATTTAGCCTCAAGCTTTCTATATCTGGTTTGGGGCATGTTTAGTGGGGTGTATCTTGGCGCTGCAGACACTATTCAACGACACTTTGCCATTTATTTTGGCCTCCGGGTGAGTCTCTCTGCCAAGGCCGCATTTAGAGCGATTTCTTGAAGCTCGCCAGCAAGGCTCCTTGCAGATTGGGGCGCCGTTTTGGAAGTCTGCCCCTATCTTTTTCTATCCTCTTTCAGGCCCCCCACCCCTATTTTTGACCCCCCCCCCCAACCTTAGGGAGGCCCCGTCAACCCCCTCCCCCCTCACCACCCCCCTCCCCCCCCACCTCCCACTCTACCTAGCAAGGAGCCCCCGGGCCTGGTCCCTTGCATTGGCAACCTGCTGCCTGGACACCCTGGCACTGCCAGGTGGGCACCCAGACAGTGTCACCAGGGCATCCCAGCACTGCCAACGCTCAGGTGCCAGGGGGAGTACGATGGTACTACTCTGCCCTGTCCTGTTCCCAACTACCCGGGGGTCACCAATGGCCTGGGAGACACCCTTCCCCCAATGTGCCATTAGGCCTGGTCCATGTTTGAATGGACCAGTACTAAATAGCACCCTGGCAAGGTCTCCCCGGCGCAGGTATTGAGTCCCAGGTGCCAGGAGAATCTGTATGGCTCATTTAAATATGCTGATCTGCGCCACCCCCCAGTGCGGGCGAGATCCAGATCGCGACATCTCCCGAGATTCTGTTGGATCTCGCGAGACGTTTCGAGTGTAGCAAAAGTGCGTGAGGCCTCTGGCAAGATTCAACGGTCTCATCCCGAAATCACGTTGGGCGCAACGAGGCCGCTGAATTGCGCCCACTGTTAATGAAATTAGAGCAACAGCGCCAGAGTCCGCTATTATTTCCCAGATGAAAGAATGTTACATCCCTCCACATTTCTTCAATCAAATTAATGTATAGTCCCTAATTAAGGTAACAATTTATTATATCCTCAATGAAATCATTGAGCAATGTCTGGTATCCTGGGCTGATTTAAGCGTATCTTAAATGCAGTCAGATATGCTCAGTGATATGAAATAACGGTTGGAAACTAATTAAACAACAGGGTTCCTTCCCTAAAGGACATTAATAAAGGAAATCTGCCGTCCTTACCCGGTCTGGACTACATGTGACGCCAGACCCACAGCAATGTGGTTGTCTCTTAAATGCCCTCAGGATTGGGCAATAAATGCTGGCCCAGCCAACGACGCCCACATCTCATGAACGAATAAAAAAAAAAGGTTTACACCGATATAACCAAATGCACTTTCAATGTTAATTTTCCTTTTAAAATGTTTAAAATTAAAAGACTGCTATCAATGTAGGGTAACCAAACAAGCATGATCAGATTAAAAACTGGTTTGAAAACCAGCTTGCCTCTTTTGATTGTTGTTGTGCATTTTCCAATGAGGTAGTCTTAGAAATCATTAACTTCCACTTGTATTTGTCCAGCACCAGGGCCATCAAAACCTTTGAACTCCTTTCATTTCATTGCCTCAATAGGATGGCCAGGCTGTGTGCATTGCAGATTATAACTTAATGCTCCCAAAGGAAAGATTGGAGTTTATCTGCTGGCTTGCTGTACGCAAACGTAAATGGCAGTAAGCAAGGGAAAGAATCAATTATAAGTCACAGAAGTCAAGGGAGAAATTTAAGATCAGATAAGCAGATGGTTAATTGTAGAAAGCCTGAAGTGCTGTACTCCTGAGAGGTGTAATGTCAGACTAGGGGGAGCTGTTGCGTAGAGCCACATACGGATTCAGATGTGCCAGGATAGATTTACATCTCCACTACCTGGGCATTAAGCATTGCCTGGTTGGAAGAGTGACAGAATGTTGCACACTTACCATGAAATTCCACAGATTTTCCTTCTGATCATTTTACTGGGAAGAGAATCAAGCGGGTTCCATAACAGCCTTGTGCTCCTCATTTTATACACGCCTTGATCCACATTTACAATAAACTTTGACAGCGCCTTGCAAACCCCCAAATTCTGCCGCCCATATGGACGAGGGCAGCAGGCGCATGGAAATACCAGCACCTACATGTTCCCCTTCAAGTCACATACCACCCTGACTTGGATGTATGTCATAATTCCTTCACAGTTACTGAGTCAAAATCCTAAAACTCCTTACCTAATAGCACAATGGTTCAAAGTTACTGTTAAGCTGCTTGGGTGCACAGGCACACAGCAGCCTGGAAGCTACCGTGTCCCCTGGGCCCCAGGACAAAGCCCATGCTTGTCTGGCCAAGTAACATATTGAAAGGGGCCATACATTGAAATAAACTGGCCGCACACAACAACTACATTTTTAAGGGAACATTGCTGTAGGTGCAAGGGTGGATTTACAATGAGACGCACCACGTCAAGCAGTCCCTTTTCCCCTTGATCTTCCCTTCTTTCTTAGCATGATTTTAAAACCGAAACTGGCGTTGCCTTTTTCACCTACTGTAAATATGGCAATCAATGAGGTTGCCTTTCTTTCTTTGGATATCGATATTATATTGCTCAGGGAAGAGCGAGCTCTTTGTGGTGCATCCGGGGGATCAGGGAAGAGGGATAGATGACCTACCACTGAGGAGGGCGGATAGGAGCTTTCGACACTTGGGGATCCAGGTAGCTAGGAGCTGGGGGGCCCTGCACAAACTTAACTTGACGAGGCTGGTGGAGCAGATGGAGGAGGACTTTAAACGGTGGGACATGTTGCCGCTCTCGCTAGCGGGCAGGGTACATTCGATTAAAATGGTGGTCCTTCCGAGGTTTCTTTTTGTATTTCAATGCCTTCCAATTGTGATCACCAAGGCCTTTTTTAAGAGGGTAGGCAGGAGCATTATGGGCTTTGTGTGGGCGAGTAAGACCCCGAGGGTAAGGAGGGGGTGCCTGGAGCGAAGTAGGGATAGGGGAGGGCTGGCGTTGCTGAATCTGGGTGGCTACTATTGGGCAGGCAATGTGGCGATGATCCATAAGTGGGTGATGGAGGGAGAGGGGGCGGCATGGAAGAGGTTGGAGATGGCGTCCTGCAAAGGAACGAGCCTGGGGGCGCTGGTGACGGCACAGCTGCCGCTCTCGCCGACAAGATACACCACGAGCCCGGTGGTGGCGGCAACGCTAAAGATCTGGGGGCAGTGGAGACGGCACAGGGGTGCGATGGAGCCTTGGTGTGGTCCCCGATCAGAGATAACCATCGGTTTGTCCCAGGAAGGATGGACGGGGGGTTTCAGAGCTGGCATAGGGCAGGGATTAGAAGAATGGGGGACCTGTTCATTGATGGGACGTTTGCGAGCTTAGGGGCGCTGGAGGAGACGTTTGGGCTACCCCGGGAAACGCTTTCAGGTACATGCAAGTAAGGGCGTTTGTGAGGCGGCAGGTGAGGGAATTCCCGCTGCTCCCGGCACAGGGGATTCAAGACAGGGTGATTTCGGGCGTATGGGTCGGAGAGGGCAGGGTGTCGGCGATATACCAGGAGATGAAAGAAGAGGGGGAGGCTTTGGTAGAGGAGCTGAAGGGTAAATGGGAAGAGGAGCTGGGGGAGGAGATTGAGGAGGGTCTGTGGGCTGATGCCCTAAGTAGGGTTAATTCCTCTTCCTCGTGTGCCAGGCTCAGCCTGATACAGTTTAAGGTAGTTCACAGAACGCACATGACGGGGGCGAGGCTGAGTAGGTTCTTTGGGGTGGAGGACAGATGTGGGAGGTGCTCAGGAAGCCCGGCAAACCATGTCCATATGTTTTGGTCAGGCCCGGCACTGGAGGGGTTCTGGAGGGGAGTTGCGAGAACAGTATCTAAGGTGGTGGAAGTCCGGGTCAAGCCAAGCTGGGGGCTAGCACTATTTGGAGTAGTGGACGAGCCGGGAGTGCAGGAGGCAAAAGAGGCCGGCATTCTGGCCTTTGCGTCCCTAGTAGCCCGGCGAAGGATCTTGTTAATGTGGAAAGAGGCGAAGCCCCCCAGTGTGGAAGCCTGGATAAATGATATGGCTGGGTTTATCAAGTTGGAGAGGATAAAGTTTGCCTTGAGAGGGTCTGCACAGGGGTTCTACAGGCGGTGGCAACTGTTCTCAGACTATCTCGCAGAGCGTTAGATGAAGGTCGGACAGCAGCAGCAGCAACCCAGGGGGGGAGGAGGGGAGGGGGAAGGTTTTTTTTTCTGGGTGCATTTGAGCAAGAAAATACATGAATGATCCGGAAAACTGATATGTACGGGAGGAATCCAATGTACAAAGTTCTGTATCATATTGACTTGCCATGTTCATGTCTTGCTATGCGAGCTTTCTTTCTTTTGTGTTACGGGGGCGGGGGGGGGGGGGGGCTGTTTGTATGGTTGAAAATTTTGTTTAAAAATTCTTACTAAATATATTTTTTTAAAAACAAAGATATTATATTGCTCAGAGTCACCAGGTATCAAATGATACCACCACAAGGTTCAACCGGGTATCGATCATAGAATCATAGAAGTTTACAGCATGGAAACAGGCCCTTCGGCCCAACCAGTCCATGCCGCCCAGTTTTTACCATTAAGCTCGTCCCAGTTGCCCGCACTTGGCCCATAACCCTCTATATCCATCTTACCCATGTAACTATCTAAATGTTTTTTAAAAGACACAATTGTATCCGCCTCTACTACTACCTCTGGCAGCCCATTCCAGACACTCACTACCCTCTGAGTGAAGAAATTGCCCCTCTGGGCCCTTCTGAATCTCTCCCCTCTCACCTTAAACCTATGCCCTCTAGTTTTAGACTCTCCTACCTTTGGGAAAAGATGTTGACTATCTACCTTATCTATGCCCCTCATTATTTTATAGACCTCTATAAGATCACCCCTAAGCCTCCTACGCTCCTAGGAAAAAAATCCCAGTCTATCCAGCCTCTCCTTATAACTCAAACCATCAAGTCCCGGCAACATCCTAGTAAATCTTTTCTGCACTCTTTCCAGTTTAATAATAAGATCAAAGAGCCAAACACCAGTTAGTTAGTTCAAGATCAAGGGTATTATTTATGCAACAATTAATCATGCAACATAGACACTACTAGTTAAACTACACCTATCAACTATGACAACTTCAGGCACCCGGCTTAGGTCAGAGGAACAGTGGCCGTTGTTCGAATCTGGGTCTATCGGGTCTGGAGAAGTAACTGCTGCTCAGCTGGGCTCACCGGTCTGGTAGCGAGCGTTTAACTTGAACTTGTTTCTGGTGGGGCTGCAATTGGAGGTGGACATTGCTGGAGCGCCAGGTCCAAGAGAGGCCGAATGGTGGTCTCTCTCTTTATCCTTGGGGGTTTTTGCGCTCTTTTGGGCGGTCCTTCTGTTTGGACCCCACTAATTGGGTAATTCTTGATCACGGTGTTCGATTTGAACCAATAAAGGGGCGGGTGCCTTGATGGCTGGGCGTGTCCTAAGCGGTCATTGACCCTGTTGTTTACGCTTCCCGAGTACAGGGAGTGGTGCTGAAATGTCTGGGATTGTATCGGTCGCTCAAGTATCAGTCCTTTGTCTGACGGAGATGGGCCATCAAAATGCTGATCGGTTGGGGGTTTCGATACCGTCTGGATTCCTCACTCGCAAATATACATTCAGGCTCTGAGCCTGCCTGAACCTTGCATTGTCCATTTTTCCCGTTATGCTTTGCGACCGTCCATGTTCCTTATTGTAAGTGGCCGTCCCAGATGGCTATACTAGACATTAATCATTATTTTCTAATTTTACTTCTACTCTTTCAGCCATAGTGGTGTCCTGCATTAAGAACTTGCCTGTTCACCAAGGTTTTGCAATTTAAATAAGAGCTGTATTATCATTTGGCCTGGATGCCTATGATGTTGTCATCTTCCAATCAGCTTCTGGCCTCATTACAGCCTCAGTCAAAACTTGGACAAATAAGCTGAACTCAAGAGGCGAGGTGAGAGATACAGCAAATGACATCAAGACAGCAGTTAACTGAATGTGGCATCCAGGAGCCCCATCAAAACAGGGGTCAATGGGAATCAGGGGGAAAAATCTCCACTGATTGGGGTCATACCTGGGACAAAGGTTGTGGTTGTTGGGGGTCAATCATCTCAGTCCTGGGACATCGCTTCCGGAGTTCCTCAGGATAACATCTGGGGCCCAATCATCTTCAACTGCTTCATCAATGACCTCCCTTTTATTATAAGATCAGGAGTGGGGATGTTCGCTGATGACTGCACAATGTTCAGCACCATGAGTGACTCCTCAGATATTGAAGCAGTCCAGGTCCATTTGCAGCACGACCGGCACAACATTTCAGGATAGGGCTGATAAGTGGCAAGTAACATTCGCACCACACAAGAGCCAGGCGATGACCATCTCCAATAATAGTTCGATTTCGGCTTGGGTCACTGTCTGTGTGGAGTCTGCACATCCTCCCCGTGTGTCGTGGGTTTCCTCCGGGTGCTCCGGTTTCCTCCCACAGTCCAAAGATGTGGGGATTAGGTGGATTGGCCATGATAAATTGCCCTTCCAAAATTGCCCTTAGTGTTGGGTGGGGTTACTGGGTTATGGGGATAGGGTGGAGGTGTTGACCTTGGGTAGGGTGCTCTTTCCAAGAGCCGGTGCAGACTCGATGGGCCGAATGGCCTCCTTCTGCACTGTAAATTCTATGATAAATAGAGAATCTAACTATCTCCCCTTGACATTCAATTGCTTTACCATTCCAGAAGAACATAAGAACTGGGAGTAGGTAATTCAGCCCCTCGAGCCTGCTCCGCTATTCAATACGATCATGGCTGATCTCATCTTGGCCTCATCGCCACCTTCCTGGCGGCTCCACTTAACACTTCATCCCGCTACTAATTAAAAACCTATCCATCTCTTCCTTAAATTTGTTTAGTGTTCCAACATCCACTGCACTCTGGGGTAGAGAATACCACAGATTCATGACCCTTTGAGTGAAGTAATTCCTCCTCATTTCTGTTTTAAATCTGCCACCCCTTAGCCTAAAACTATGGTCTCACATTCTAGAATGGCCAACAAGAGGAAACATTCACTTTGCGTCTACCCCGTCAATCTCCTTTCGCATCTTACATACCTCAATTAGATCTCTTCACATGCTTCTGAACTCCAGCGAGTATAGACTTAAACTGCTCAACCACTCTTCAAAAGTCAAGTCCTTCATCCCTGGAATCATTCCAATGAACTTCCTCTGAACAGCCTCCAATGCATTTGCATCTTTCCCCAAGGGGACCAAAGCAGTGCACACCAAATGTGGTCTCATCAATTCCCCATACAGTTGCAACAGCACTTGCAACTTCTATGCTAAATCTCCCTGTAACAATATTGTAACAATTGACAAATAGTCCTGCTTCACACCAGTTCTTAGTTCGTCAAGTGATGTAGGTGATGCTGTCACTGCTGTATTTGGAGATACCTTGAAAAGCTGATAGTCTTATTCTTGAATCACTGCACTCCTCATGGTGATGATGCTCCCTGATGGTATTAGGTACAAGATTTTGACCCAAGGTCAATGAAGAAATGGTGAAAAATGACAAAATCAGCATTTTCGTGTGAAGTAATGGTGTTCCCACCATGTTGCTGCTCTTGTCCTTGGCAGGAATGGCAGTGCTGGGAGGCACTGTCAATGTAAACCTCCTATATATATTGGAAATCAGGGAAATTAGACCAAAACCTGCTTTGAATGGCCGCCAGCGCCTCTTGATAACTGGAAACTGGCTATGATCCAGGTTCAGGAGAATTTACTCCCCAAATAAATGTCGTATTGATTCAATACTAGAAAGAATAGACAAGTGCAAAAGTTTATCTGTAACAGGTCCTGCCTTCAATCCAAATCTCCCACAGGGAGACACCAGTAAGTCACTAACAGAATGGGAAATCATGACACCTCTATTTAAGTGAAATGTAGAGGAAATGAATTAACTGTTATAACACTTTTCTTCCATATTTGTGCATCCGGGAGTCCACATTTACACTAGAGAGGTAACGTTCCAGATTATATAAATTTATATTTAAAGTTATAAACTAAAGCGTCATTAAGAACATGTTTAATTGGGGTTAAACTAGAATCCAAACGACCCATGAACAAAAATAGAAAAACGCATGAGCAACAGTAAGTTGCTTATGCTCTGGCTGCATTTTTTATTAATTACTTGACGTGCGCCATCATTTTTCACATTTGTACAGTAGCATTTTCTCACTGATAGCTGTAATTTAATCTTTTTGCAATCTCCCAGTTTTTAATCAAGCGTGACAACAAAGGAGCCCACAAAGCAAAAGAGCGAGGGGGGGTGATGGGACGACATCAATCCGGTTTCAAGTGGTTATAATCCAACGTTACAGAGAACTTCATCTTGTTTACACAATCTCCACAGCTTATTTGCAGGTTTGGTAACGTACCCAGTACAAATATTGACCAGAGCTAAGGGCAAAGTGTTAAGCGGAGTCAAGGAAGGAACTTCAAATGTAACTTTTCCAGTTGTTGTGCCTGAATTTATAAGTGAGCTGCCAGCCCTGTATCTGGTGTTGGGATCCTCAGTGTGGGAACATCAGGTAGAATGAAGCATCTCACCCTCTTCGCCTGCCTCTTGCTCATGCCTGAAATACAAAGTCTTGAAATCTTTGCAGGTGACATTGTTGATGTGAGTGTAAGCGCAAGTCTCATCGACTGGCCTTTGCTTTACTTCTTTTAAAAGTTTGAATTTGCTAATTAACATTGTTCCTCAAACTTTGCAAGCTGAGCAGCTGCCTTGAAGATTCCACGGTGTTTCTGTGAACTGGAAGCTGAATTAATTTAATGAAACAAAGAGAGGCATATTAAATTAAGCTTTTTTTTCTCCAACCATGTTTTGCTTTAACTGAGAATGCAGCGTTTGTAGGTACTTTGGACATGTATTCTTTATTAGTTTGGTGGGGTCATTTTTCAATAAATAGTTTGTTTTGATTCATTCATGAATTGTGGGCGTTGCTGGCAAGATCAGCACTAATTGTCCACCCCTAACTGCATTGAGAAGATGAGGGTGAGCCACCTTCTTAGATACAGCTGAGAGGCTTGCAAGACCACTTTGGAGTGAACCATAATTTGTGGAGTCACATATAGGCCAGGCCAGGCAAGAAGAGCAGTAGATTACCTTCCCCAAAAGGCATTAATTAGTGAACCAGTTGGATTTTTTAATTTGGTAGTTTTGTGGCTGCCATGGCTGAGACTAGTTTTCATTCCAGCGGTTATTTAAGTAGTTTAATTAAAATTCCCCAGGTGTCATTTGAACGCATGTCAATTGATCATTAGTTCTGGTTTCTGGAATACTAGCTTAGCAATGTAATCACTACATTACCATTCCCTGTATTTTGTAGAACAGGAACAAAACACTACAATAATTAAATAAATATATATTATTGGATCATATTACATTTTTCATTCCTAAGGAGTCTGGGGTTTAACACGGGATCCAGTACTTAGTATTTTCCAAATTATCTTTAAACCTGAGTGGTTGGTGCATAGAAGGTCTCTCAGTGTTGGAGGAGGCTATAAAAAGGGAGATGTGTTAATAAAACCTGTTCTTAACTAATAAAAGATCTATGTTGTTGTTCGACGTCAGTAACAAATTTACATTTTTCTGTATCAGCTCGTTAGAGATCCCGGAGATGATTCGGTTGCAGATCGTCCTCCTGCAAATATAAACAGATACGAAAGACGCCATAAGGTATTGTTAAGTCCATTGGCTCTGACAGAAACGTACTCCAGTGGTACATTGCATGAATGTTGTCTGGTTGAATCAATATCTGCTGACGTTGAATGCACTAATCAAGGGTGTTGAAAAAGATTTGATGCAGCCCAAAGATTTTCACCGACTCTGGGGAGAAGAATGGTTCATGTTTCTGCAGTTGAAACTTTGTAAAAGCTTCCAGAAAGAAGATAACTATGATGTCTTTGACACAGGAACATTGGAAATCATTCCACTCTGGTGCCCACTAAGAATGAAAAATTAAAATTACATTCCTCTCCTCAGCAGATTATTAGTTTGTCTGTAATGGGTGTTTTTTTTTTTTACTTTTTCAATTTACTTAGCCCTTTCCCCCTGCTATATTCAAGGTGCTGACTCTAAAGAGAGAACTCACATTGATATCGTGCCAATCACAACCACAGAACACTCCAAAAGAGTTTACAGCCATTGACAGCACCAGAGTGTCGCCGCTATTGTAATGTAGGGAAATGCAACAGCCAATTGCACACGACAATCTCCCCCAGATAGTTACGTGTTGATGACTAGATTTTGTTTTGTGATATTGGTTAAGGAATAAATATTGGCCAAAAACTCCAGGGTGAATTCCCCTGTTCTTCGTTGATTTGTAATGAGAGTGCTGAGTGAGCCCAAGGCTGGTTGGGTAATTTCATAGACACCATTACTGATTTTAATTCTAGATTGCGTTAATTAACCAAATTTAAATTCTGCAGCTGTCATGGTGCGTTGTGAGCTCATGTCTTCACCATCATTAGTCCAAACCTCTGGATTACTGTTCCAGTGACATAACTACTCTACTACTTGTAGTGATATCATGGTTGTGTAGTAATTCACCGACTGATCGCTAGGAATCTCATTCGTGATAGATGTAATGATATGTATATATGTAGACAAGTAAAGGGTTAATTATTACATCTCATGGTAACACAACCACTAGAGGGCACCACTAGTTCCCACTATAAATATGAGAACTCAGAGGATCTTAGGTACTTCTAACCAGGAGTTTCTAGACAGTGTAAGAGAGACAGATCACAGCATAGTTAATATAAGATAGCAGCAGTACGTATAGTTTAAATTAGTTATTGCTTTAACATAGGTTACTTGGTAACTAGTTATAGTTCTGTGGATTGTGCAAACTCAATATTAATCAATCGTTATTCAATAAATCAGTTTTGCTTTAAGTTAAAGATTGATGATTTCTTCAGAATCACACCATCAGGCCATTCTGGATTACGAAGCAAAGAGTAATGGTATATTACCAAACAGTAATATAACAATAGAGTCTAGTTTTATTCATTGTTTTATTCATATAAGTTCTAGTTGAGAGGTAGCTAAGAGGCAAAAAAAGTGTCTTGACTGTGGGAATCCAGTCAGCGTCTGATGTAATGAATTAACCATTGTATTCCAGTGTATTCAGCACTGAGGATGTATTGTTCTTTGTCTAATCAACTTGGGGGAAAGCGCTCCGGTTGCCGCCCTTTCTCCAAAAGGGTGGGAAACCTCCAGAAACAGGCAGGAAAGTTCCTGCAGCTCCTCGCACATCAACAAACAGGTTAACAATCAGGACAAAGTATTTCTGTGTAAAAGATGTGGTCAAAGGCACAAATTAAGGCAGTGTCCAGGGTTTGGCAAATTTTGCCCCAGATGCAAAGGAACAAAATCATTTTACTCAGAATGGTTACTCGAAGCTCAACCCCAGATCAGTCAGCACAGTGGACGACACAGTCTCCAGTGATGAAACATTATTGTTTGTTGGAGTAATAACACAGAAGAATAATTTTTTGGAGACATCAAAAAATTCTCCAGCACTTAAGAAAATGCAAACTGATACTCCATTTAAAATAAATGCGGTTGATGAGGACAAGTGGCTGCTACCACTTGAAGTGAATGGTACAGTGGTCCAATTGAAGTTCGACACTGGTGCCAAAGCCAATTTAATCAGCATGACTGATTTTGAAAATCTAAAAATTCAGCCGATTAGAAGAAATCATAAAATATCTCTGAGAGGTTACAATGGTTCATGCATTAAATGTTATGGTGCTTGTGACCGGAGTGTGGTGGTGAAGAACACAGTTTATTCCATCCCATTCTGTATTGTTTCCGAGGGCTTAGATTCATTATTAGGTGATCAGTCCTGCGAGGAATTAGGTCTGGTGCAGTTGGTATGTAGCATCCACAAAGGATTGGATCAACAATCCAACGATCCTGAGAACATTATCAGCAAATTCAGCGATGTGTTCACTGATTTTAGTGCACCACCATTCTCCAACGAGAAACAATTTAAAGAAGATGAATTATCTAAAGCACCGATACAAACTATTAGTCGTGACATTGCTGAAGATGTAGATCTGCATGGCAATCTTATTTCTACCCTACCAGCTGTATCAGATACAGAACCACAAGTTATCAAGAAGATAGAAGAACCTACCAATGGGGTAAATTCCATGGTATGTGTGAAACAAAAAAATAGTGATGCTCGTACAGGCATGGATCCCGGAGATGTTAACGAAAAATGTGCACATATTATAAAACAATCATTACAAAAAGCAATGGACAGCCAATCTGATCCAAATCTCATGAAATCACATTACAAAGTGTTACCATTATTACATGGTAGATCGCAAGCAGAGTTACTCATTAATAGAAGGTTGCGTACCACACTTCCATACTTGGAAAAGAAGGAGGAGAATGCAGTGGTACTGCAGGAAATGCAAAACATGAAAGCAAAACAAAAGTAGTTCTATGATAGAGTGTCTAGAAAGTGACCACCTCGGAGTAGTGATGACATTGTGAGAGTAGAAGATTCAGGCAATCTTGAAGAAGTAGCACCTCGTTCCTACAATGTACAGACAGAGGATGGGTTGGTTTTAAGGACAAATCGTCGCGCTCTCTTGAAAACCAGAGAAGACTTTCACAACAACGAATGGCGAATCTACGTCAGACTCAACGTCAGCTACAGTGTCAGATAGTTCAGCAGTTCCTGAGCGTAAGAATGCTGTGGAGAACATTGAATCTGCAAGTTCTGAGCAGCAAGGACAAACTTTGAGAAGATCAACCAGAGTCAGATGAAAACCTGACTGACTCAATTTGTAGATTTGGACTATTTGTGCATACTATGCTTGCTGTTCTTGTGCATATATATATTTGCCGACTGACCACTAGGAGTCTAATTACTGTATAAGTGAATGTTTGAGTCAGGTGTCCTCAGACTGACTGGAGAGCTGGAAGAAAGAGGTTGCTTGTGCATGTTCATACTGTTAGTCATCTGTTGTTTTGTATGTAGTTGACTCACAGTTCGTGTTACTGAATCATTTATAGCTTGAGCTACAAGTGTTCTTGTAAAATAAATCAGGCCATCTGACAAGAATTTACACCCAGTGCACTTAACACACGATAAAAGGAACACTTTATTTCCATTAGAAAACAATTTCACAATCTGCTTATTCGGGGAAAGGGAACAGTTGCGAATTTTAAGCTTCTAGGACCTTTTACACACTGTTGGTATCCTAGTATGTGCTTGCTGTGGTGGAAGGCCTTTGTGTGTAGTCTGGACCTAGTTCATAGCGGATTTATGTGCAGACATAAATATCACCATAGTTTTGTACAAATTAGCTCTGAAATTACTAACCATGTTAGATGGCATAATAATAGCTGATAATGGAAATTAACCAAAGTTCTCATCGGTGTGGCATGGGTACAAAATTATGTTATGCAATTAGGAGTGGTGTTAAGGTAAAGTAAAAGCATCACACTCTGCATTCGTTCTTTTCAATGCTTAAACTGGGGTGAGTGTTTATTAATAATAATAATAATAATAATAATAATCTTTATTAGTGTCACAAGTAGGCTTACATTAACACTGCAATGAAGTTACTGTGAAAATCCCCTAGTCGCCACATTCCGGCGCCTGTTCGGGTGCACAGAGGGAGAATTCAGAATGCCCAATTTACCTAACATGCACATCTTTCGGGACTTGTGGGAGGAAACCAGAGCACCCGGAGGAAACCCACGCAGACACGAGGAGAACGCGCAGACTCTGCACAGTGACCCAAGTGGGAATCAAACCTGGGACCCTGGCGCTGTGAAGCAATAGTGCTAAATCAAATGAGAAAAGAGTGCTCCATTATCCAACCCTAACAGTGTGTCTTCAACTTTATGAACACAGGAAAGTATCATATTTTTAATTTGTTAACTTGCCTAAAGTGAGACCAAAGTGAATATGAATGAAGTAATGTTGGGGAGAAACAGTATCTGAAAATCCCCCATTGTTTGATTTGCTTTGATGGCTAGGAACAGTGTGAAGAATGTTTATTCCTCATTGCAGAGAAAATGTCAGTTTTGATTTGCAGATTATATACAAACGGTCAATGTTTCATTCTGTCTGATGCAGGTCATTCAGAGAATGCGGATTCTTGTTGCATTCATGAAAGGGAAAAAGCAAAGTTTCTGTGATGCATAACTTTGCTGCTTCTCTTTTGTGTATGTATCAGGTACTTTTGGCTTTGGGACTTTGTGATGTGTCTGACTGATGTGACTTATCAAACATACCGTGAGGGTTTACGGCCTTGCTGATGGAGAGATAGGGTCGGGGGAAAATAGGTCAAATGCAAAAAAAATGCTGCTTTTAACAATGTTGAGCTGGAACAGTGTGCACCTCCGAGATAAGGGATTGAATCGGAATTGAAAGGGATGCAATGAAAGCCTACTCTCTTGTCCGTTGAAGGGGCTGAGCAAATTAAGTTTGCACGATTTTTGTTAGATGGATCCACAGTCTAAAACGGCTCGCTGGTCTTAACTCACTATCACCAGAAAATAAATGAGCGATCACATGCTCTGCACTGTGTGTAGTGTCTTCCTGCAAACATAATTTGTACCGTAACTTCCTGAAAGTGCTAACTGATAATGACATGGGCAAATGGACATCTGAGCTGTAGAGCGTGCCCAGCTCAAGAGTCAATCTTGTTAATCAATGAGATTTAAGAATAGAGAAAGAAACAATGGAATACTGCAGAATTGTGTGTTTGTGTGTGTAGGGAGGTGCAGACACAGAAAGAGAAATAAAGAGAGGGTAAGAAAGTTTGGATCAAAAGAGAGACGGAACGGACAAGCAAGAAAAAAAAATTTCAATTTAAAATGTTTAGCTTTTTGAATCTCTAAGAGGTTATATTTACAGGAATGATACTCAGCGGCTTCAATTGTTCCCTTTCTGGGCCGGAGAGATTTGCCATGTTCCAGTATATTGTGAACTAATTTAGTCAGTACTTGAAAGAGTTTGAATAGTCTATTAAAATGGCCACTGCAAATCATTGGCTTGGATTGAATTGGGTTTGTTTATTCTCACATCTACCGAGGTACAGTGAAAAGTATCTTTCTGCGTGCAGCTCAAACAGATCATTTAATACGTGAAAAGAAAAGAAAATACATAATAGGGCAACACAAGGTGCACAATATAAATACCTAGACCCCGGCATTGAGTGAAGCATACAGGAGTGTAGTATTAATCAGGTCAGTCCATAAGAGGGTCAGTTAGGAGTCTGATAACAGCGGGAAAGAAGATGTTTTTGAATCTGTTTGTGCGTGTTCTCAGACTTTTGTATCTCCTGCCCCATGGAAGAATTTGGAAGAGTGAGTAAGCCAGGTGGGTGGGGTCTTTGCTGCCCGCTTTCCCAAGGCAGTAGGAGGGCTAACCACTGTGCCACTGTGCTGCCCCTAAGTTTCCTGAGTACAGGTTTTCACAGTCATTCAGAAAATTCACACATCCTTTTGTTTAAGGATGGACCAACAACAAAAATAACTCAGGCATTCCAACTTTCTTTTTCACTATGAACATAAAATCTCTATGTGTTTGACAAATGTGACTGGAATCCCATTGACCTTCACTTTGTTATGATCGTCTCTCATCCAAACCTAGACTGGGTGAATTTCAAAGTGTCAAATGACAACACAGGATGTATAATAAATACACCCTACCCGTTTTTTGGGGAAAAGTACTTTGAACTTGTATAACCCACATAATAATAATAGTAATAATAATCTTTTATTGTCACAAGTAGGCTTACATTAACATTGCAATAAAGTTACTGTGAAAAGCCCCTAGTCACCACATTCCAGCACCTATTCGGGTACACAGAGGGAGAATTCAGAATTCTCAGCTAGTACGGGAATTGAACCCACGCTGCTGGCCTTGTTCTGCATTACAAACCAGCTGTCTAGTCCACTGAGCTAAACCAGCCCATGATGAGGAACCTACTTTAAAAATTCAGCAAGAAGAGACCTTGCAGAGAGAGTTCAATCAGAAAGTCATCAAAGCAATTGTGAGTCTTCTCAGCAACCACAGTAATAAACAGAATTTATTTGAAAGTAGTAGAAGGACTCCCATCAACAAGTCCCAACTTGAAGTTCACCTGAGAACCAACCTCTTATAGGTTCAACTACAAGAAGCCTTGCTGCTTGCTGAGAATTCTCTGCTTTGAAAGACCTTCACTTCATTGAAGAATCAACTCATTTAAAAAACTACATGCCTGCCACAAAAGATTCACCTGAGGAAGGAGCAGCGCTCCGAAAGCTAGTGATATCGAAACAAACCTGTTGGACTTTAACCTGGTGTTGTAAGACTTCTTACTGTGCTCACCCCAGTCCAACGCCGGCATCTCCACATCATTGCCACAAAAGAGACTAAGATAATAATTAATTGTAATTATATTGTTTTATCTTCATCTGTATCTATTTGTTTGTGTTTGTGATAGTGTATGTGAGTTTAGTGAGTGAAAAGTCACCATATAAACCTCTGGGGAAAAAGTGCGATAAAATAAACTTTTATTATTTAAAATATGGTTCTCAAAAAGCCAGCTGGTGGAATTTAAATTGGGACAATCACTCTTGAGTGTAAGAAAACAACCCCCCCCCCCCCTCAAATACATAACACATTCATCACAGGCAGTAACACATTCATTCTGTCTGTGATAGATCGATTGGCATTGCATTGGTAATTGTCACATTGTTAACAGGTACTTACATTGTTAACGACAAGACATACCATTCAACAATGAGTTCAATGTGAAAATCTAGCGAGTCCTTGAATATAACAGGGAAGCAAGGGGTGAGATGTAATTTGTGCATAGCAAATGGAGGAAGTGCATAAATTAGCCAACAAGTTCTGATGATTCACCAATTCACAACGTATGTTTTCCCCCTGAACATGATGGTTAATTTGCTCATTATTAGCGTTGTGCATTGTGAACTCACTGCCATTTTTCCAGAAAGATTTGGCTTAACGCCATTGCGGAACCAGAGATTGTTGGCTTTTCTTCATGATGGACTTGCTGAGAATTGATGTCTACCAAGCCAGTAGTTACATGTCTATACATTGCTACACTTGTTTGCTAGTAAATCAATTGAGTGGTGCACTTAACTGTGTCATAAAAGTTGCACCCTGGCAATTCAGCCTGGCCAAGATGCAAAAGGCCCATCATCTGGCTAAGCCTGAAGACAAACATTACCTTTGGTCTTTGAATCGTTAGCTTAAAGTTTCAGCATCATCATTTGAATCAGCAATATTACTGAAACATTGTAAGATTCCCTGACTTTGAGCATTGCCATTGTTAAAAAATTAATAAAGTACATTTTTGATCAATTAATGGAATAAAGAAATGTACAGCTCAGGAACAGGTCCATAATAATAATAATCTTTATTACTGTCACAAGTAGGCTTACATTAACACTGTAATGAAGTTATTCTGAAAAGCCCCTAGTTGCCACACTCTGGCGCCTGTTCGGGTACACAGAGGGAAAATTCAGAATGTCCAATCTACCTAACAAGCACGTCTTTCGGGACTTGTGGGAGGAAACCGGAGCGCCCGGAGGAAACCCACGCAGACACGGGGAGAATGTGCAGACTCTGCACAGACAGTGCCCCAAGCTGGGAATTGAACCTGGGACCCTGGCGCTGTGAAGCAACAGTGCTAACCACTGTGCTACCGTGCACTTGTCTAAATTCAAAAACAACATTTTACAATGGCAGGAATGAGTTACATTTTCTAAACATGAAGCCTGGCTTCCAAACCCCAGTGGGGTCCGGCAGGGATCAGTGTCGGGGCCTTTGCTGTTTGTGGTTTATATAGATGATTCAGACATGAATGCAGGAGGGCTGATCAGTAAGTTCACAGATGATGCGGAGATTGTTGGGGTGGTAAATAGTAAGGAGGATAGGTTTAAATTACAGGAGGATGTAGACGGGCTGGTCAGATGGAAAATGGAATTCAATCCGGATAAGTGTGAGATGATGCATTTGGGCAGGACAAACACAGCAAGGGAATACATGATAAACGGCAGGACCCTGGGAAGGACCGAGGATCAGAGGAACCTTGGTGTACATGTACACCGGTGCTTTAAGGTAGAAGGGCAGGTAGATGCAGTGGTGAAGAAGGCATCTGGTATCCTTGCCTTTTTTGGCCAAAGCATAGAGTTTAAGAGCAGGGTTGTTATGCTGGAACTGTACAAAACATTGGTTAGGCGACAGCCTACAGTAATATTGTGTTCAGTTCTGGAATCCACATTATAGGAGGGATGTGATAGCACTGGAAAGGGTGCAGAGGAGATTTAGCAGGATGTTGCCTGGGCTGGAGAGTTTTAGCTATGAAGAGAGATTGGATAGACTGGGGTTGTTTTCCTTGGAGCAGAGATGTATTAAGATGTATAAAATTATGAGGAGCACAGATAGAGTAGACTGGAAGAAACTTTTCCCTTTGGTGGAGGGATCAATGACCAGGGGGCATCGATTTAAGGTAAGGGACAGGAGGTTTAGAGGGGATGTGAGGAAAAACCTTTGAACCCAGAGGATGGAGGGAGTCTGGAACTCGCTGCCTGAAAGGGTGGTAGAGGCAGAGACCCTCATAACATTTTAAAAGTATTTAGATGTGCATCTGAGATGCCTAGGCATACAAGGCTATGGGCCAAGTGCTGGAAAATGGGATTAGATGGTTGTTTTGACTGCAATGGGCTGAAGGGCCTTTCTGGGCTGTAGACTTCTATGAATCTATGACGATGAAGCAAATATTGTTTTAACATTTTAATTTTGTATTTTTACAGAGAAGTGATGACAGCAGCAAGGAGCAGGACGAGATGGAGGTGGGAATACTCTTTGTTGTTATTCTGTGGTGTTTGAAATCACTGACCAGTTTAACCATTATCTGTCTACTTATCATGATGTTTACATGACTAGTCGGTTATTGACATTTTTCCTTTTACTGGTACTTTACTTTTGTAAATAATTTATATGTAAAAGTTTCACAGACTTTCCTGTCATTTGTCTATCATGTGTCCTTTATTGAAAGGTTGAGTAACCACTGAATAAAGTGAAATGGCTCCTCGAGTTAATGGGCGGGATTCTGCGGGAATCGGCGGGGCGGGCAACTCCGGCGGGAAGACGTGGCGTGAACCACTCCGGTGTCAGGCCGTCCCGAAGGAATCCTCCGCACCTTCAGGGGCGAGGCCGGTGCCGGAGTGGTCTGCGCCAGCCGGCGAGGAAGGTGCTTGGCGCCACGCCAACCGGCGCCGAAGGGCCTCCGCCGGCCGGCGCGAGTTGGCGCATGCGCGGGAGCACCAGCGTGCGCTGCCGTCATCCCAGGGCATGCGCAGGGGGGTTCAACTCCGTGTCGGCCATGGCGGGTTCAACTCCGCATCGGCCATGGCGGAGGACCACAGCGGCCGACGCGGAAGAATAGAGTGCCCCCACGCCACAGGCTCGCCCGCGGATCGGTGGGCCCCGATCGCGGGCCAGGCCACCGTGGGGGCACCTCCCGGGGCCAGATCCCCCTGCACTCCCCGAGGACCCCACCCGCGCAGCCAGGTCCCGCCAAAATCGGGCAGCCACTCGGCCCATCGCGGGCCGGAGAATCGCTGGGGGCGGGGGCGATGCCAGCGGCTGCCGACCGGCGTGGCGCGATTCCCACCCCCGCCAAAGCCCCGGCGCCGGAGAATTCGACAGCCGGCGGGGGCGGGATTCACTCCGCCCCCCCGCCGATTGTCCGACCCGGCGGGGGGTCGGAGAATCCCGCCCAATATTCTCTCCAGTTGCAATAATGTAATCGACTATTTCCACTGTTAATACCCCGTTCAGAGGGCGGAAGATAGTTTTGATGAATGGATGAAGAAATAAATAGGTTGTTGGCTGAATAGATCTGGTGGAAATCCAGCATGTGAGAAGTTGGAATCACCCTATTTACTTACCCACCCTAAAGCAGTCAGGAACTGGCAGGTTCATATTTTATCCTGTTTAACTAGGTCAAACCGAAACCAACTGCAATTTTCCCTGGGTTGTTTGACTGAATTTCCCACGAGGGCAACTCAGTTAAGAGCACTCGGGCCAGAAGGGGCACCAAAGCATTTTTAAATGTTTCACGTCTCTCATGGGTCCAGGAGGAGCAGTTTTGCTCTGGGAAAACTGATTCCTCGTCTGCCGTGGTCCTATCCCCACTCCCTCTGTCACAGGGCCCCATGGAAGTGCTCCTCAGCTTAGGCATCAACCACAACGTCCAGCTCATGACATTTTCCACTGCTCCCTGCAATCTTCCACCTGGAAGATTGGGAAGCTGGTTATCGTGGAATTTACAGTGCAGAAGGAAGCCATTGGGCCCATCGCGTCGGTCCTTGGAAAGAGCACTCCACTTAACCCCACACCTCCACCCTATCCCCAGAACCCAATTGTAGCGCACAATGACTTACGAGAAAGACGAGAAGTGATGAAGTCGATTCAGGCTTTATTAAGCGAGACTTGTCCCCAGCAGTTCAGCAACAGAATGAAGCGGCGGGGAGAAGCTCGGGTTCTTATACTCCGTCTTCAGGGCGGAGCCAGGAGTTAGCAGCCAACCAGGACCCGGGATCTGTCAGCCAATAGCATCACGGCTTCACAGTCCCACATGACCCCTAATACATACCACCACATTCGCCCCTTGTTAAAAAGGAACCCGGCGGGGTGGTGGTTCGCATGGTGGTAGGGGGTTTACAAGGCTGGCCCTGGAAGGAACATTTCGGACATGTTACTACAGTTTTAGCCCTACACTGGGCTATGGACAAAGTTTGTGAAACTATTTACAATATTAGCAAGAAAAACATTTTTTTTTTTTTGTTACAATACAACAACATTTTTGGTGTCACGCGGATGCCACGAGCCGAGCGGGCGGTCTGGTCTTCCTCGTCGATCGCCTCAGCCCCGGTGGTGGTGCAGGTGCTTGTTCAGGTGTTGTCGTCTCCGGGAGCGTTTCGATGTTTGTTCCTGTTTCACTCCTGGGCGGGCACGGGAGGAGGACCGATCCTCCCGGGAAGGGGGCGGTCGCGGGGTGCGCCGGTGATAGGGAGGGGATGATCGGTGTCGGGGGGGGGGTGTGTGTTGCCGGCGGGCGCCAGGTCCCGCAGGGAGACCGTGTCCTGTCGGCCGTCGGGGTACGCCACGTAGGCGTACTGCGGGTTCGCGTGGAGAAGGTGAACCCTCTCGACCAACGGGTCCGATTTGTGCGCCCGCACATGTTTCCGGAGCAAGATGGGTCCTGGGGCCGCCAGCCAGGTCGGCAGCGACGTCTGGAGGAGGACTTCCTGGGGAAGTCAAGGAGGCGCTCATGGGGCGTTTGGTTAGTGGTGGTACACAGCAGCGACCGGATGGAGTGGAGAGCATCCGGGAGTACCTCCTGCCACCGGGAGACTGGGAGATCCCTGGACCGTAGGGCCAGCAGGACGGTCTTCCAGACCGTGCCGTTCTCCCTCTCTACTTGCCCGTTCCCCCGGGGGTTGTAGCTGGTCGTCCTGCTCGAGGCTATGCCCTTGCTGAGCAGGAACTGGCGCAGCTCGTCACTCATGAAGGAGGACCCCCTGTCGCTATGGATATACTCGGGGCAACCGAACAATGTGAATATGGTGCCAAGGGCTTTAATGACTGTGGCCGCTGTCATGTCGGGGCAGGGGATGGCGAAGGGGAAACGAGAGTACTCGTCCACCACGTTCAGGAAGTATGCGTTGCGGTCAGTGGAGGGGAGGGGCCCTTTGAAATCCAAACTGAGGCGCTCAAAGGGGCAGGAAGCCTTGATCAGGTGCGCTCTATCCAGCCTGAAAAAGTGCGGTTTGCAGTCTGCGCAGATGTGGCAGTTCCTGGTGACTGTACGGACCTCCTCCACAGAGTAGGGGAGGTTGCGGGACTTCATGAAATGGTAGAATCGAGTGACCCCCGGGTGGCAGAGGTCCTCGTGGAGGGCTTGGAGACGGTCTATTTGTGCGTTGGCACATGTGCCGCGGGATATGGCATCGGACGGCTCGTTCAGCTTTCCGGGACGGTACAAGATCTCATAGTTGAAGGTGGAGAGCTCGATCCTCCACCTTAAGATCTTGTCATTTTTAATTTTGCCCCGCTGTGCATTATCGAACATGAAGGCTACCGACCGTTGGTCGGTGAGGAGAGTTGGGGAAGGACGTAGAGCCTGTAGTTCTTAAACTCCCTCCCTTGCACCGTTAGGTTCGCGATGCAGAACCCTTTGATCTCTACGGAGTGGGATCATGCAGCTAGGGAAATCTTTTGCGTACTTGGATGGATGGTCAGAAAACAGCATCTTACCGTGTCTGGGTGAATAAAACTTTCAGTGCTCCCGGAGTCGATTAAGCATGATGTCTCGTGTCCGTTGATCAGCACCGTTGTTGTCGTCGTCTGGAGCGTCCGGGGCCGTGATTGATCCAGAGTCACCGAAGCCAGTCGTGTGGTCTTCTTCGGACCCCGTGGAGCCGTCGATGCTGGGGTCCTTTGTTGTCAACCAAGATTGTGGCGTCCATGAATCGCACGCGGCCGGGGGTGGACAAAATGGCCGCCCCCATGGATCGCACGTGGTCGGGGGTGGACAAAATGGCCACCCCCATGAATCGCACATGGCTGGGGGTCACAAGATGGCGGCGCCAATCCTCCCCTCGTGGTGCCCGGGACCCAAAATGGCGGCACCCGCGGGTCGCTCATGGGGTGCTGGGGGGGTTGGGGAGCGTTTGGGCTATGCTGGGCTCGTTCTTCTCCGGGGATTGCGGCGACCCCCCGGACCGGCACACAGCCGCGTAATGGCCCTTCTTGCCGCAGCTTTTACAAATAGCTGCGCGGGCCGGGCAGCGCTGCCGGGGGTGTTTCGCTTGCCCGCAGAAATAGCAGCGGGCCCCCCCGGGATGGTCTGGTGCTTTAACCGCGCAAGCCTGCAAGGGGGGGGGGGTTTGTCACGACGGGGTTCCACGGAGCCCAAGGGGCTGCTGCGCGGTCAGGGCCGTAGGCGCGGGCGTTTTGCGAGGCCACATCTAGGGAAGCTGCAAGGGCCCGTGCCTCTGAGAGTCCTAGCGACTCTCTTTCTAAAAGTCTTTGGCGGATTTGGGGAGAGTTCATACCTGCCACAAAAGCATCGCGAATTAGCATGTCCGTGTGTTCGATCGCGTTCACCGGCGGGCAGCTGCAGCCCCGTCCCAAAATTAGCAGCGCGGCGTAGAATTCTTCTAGCGATTCTCCGGGACTTTGCCGTCTCGTTGCGAGTTGGTGGCACGCGTAGACCTGGTTCACGGGCCGAACGTAGATGCCCTTCAGCAATGCGAGCGCCATTGGGAAATCCTCTGCGTCTTCTATGAGAGGTTAAATTTCCAGGCTTACCCTCGAATGCAGGACCTGCATTTTCTGGTCTTCTGTGATCCGGCCAGGGGCCGTTCGGAGGTAGCGTTCAAAATATGCTTGCCAGTGTTTAAATACTGCTGCCGAGTTCGCTGCGTGGGGGCTGATCCGCAGGCATTACGGGGCGATCCGGAGCTCCATAGTCTTTTAAGCTCACTTAATAAATTGTAGCGCACAATGACTTACGAGAGAGACGCGAAGTGATGAAGTCGATTCAGGCTTTATTAAGCAAGACTTGTCCCCAGCAGTTCAGCAACAGAATGAAGCGGCGGGGAGCATCGGGTTCTTATACTCCGCCTTCAGGGCGGAGCCAGGAGTCAGCAGCCAACCAGGACCCGGGATCTGTCAGCCAATAGCATCACGGCTTCACAGTCCCACATGACCCCTAATACATACCACCACACCAGTAACCCCACCTAACCTGTTTGTGGAACTTAAGTGAGGTGGCATTGCTAATTTAGGCTTGGTCTCATGCTGTCACTGACAGGAAATTAACTCATTGGTGCAAATTGCCAGCCAGAAATCCATTGGCATTTAAAAAAACAGGTTATTATTTGATTTCGGGGACCAAGGCCCAAGTCTAGGCCAGGCTGTTGAGTTGAAAATGTCTTGCTTTTGCCCACAGCAGTAAGTCTAGGACAAATTAGTTTGACAACTTTAGCCCACTCGGTACAGGTCCCTAATACTAAAGGCGTCTGCATTTGCCATTAGTTGTTAATCTTATTCAGATCGTGCCCATGGATAGCTGGACAGGGAAGAGATCAAATCACTCAGGGGCACTAGAGGTGCGTGTCTGAGGGAAAAACGCCCAGAACTGGCCAGAAATGGAAAAACTTTGCACTTCATCTCCTCTGTGCTATCGTTCACCCTGGACAACAAATCTCGAGAGAGAGCAATCTTTTGTTTCTCATTTGCAAATGGATGACCTCAGTTACAGAGAAATGTGTTGTTAAAAGTCCTTGTTTTGTCAAACAGGATCACATTGAGGAGCAGATCACCATACACAGTTATAAAGTGAAATCCATTATCACCTCACGCTTTGCTGAAACAGTCTTTAGCACAAAGGTCGTGAACAAGGAATCGAGTGCCCAGAACATGGTCTTCAACGTACAGATTCCACAGGGAGCCTACATCTCAAACTTCACAATGTGAGTACTCAAAGCAAGAAAAATTGTTCACTTTAACAGCTCTTGGATGTTACTTTCGTCATCAGATCTAGTGCACAAAATGCTCAGAATCTCGGGCGACGGTACTCCACCAGTACTCAGCTTTCCTATTTCAGATTTGTACCCTTGTCAGCTTTTTAAAAAATTATTTTAATCTTTTCATCAACCCGTAGCCAGCACCTGTAAGAGAGAAAAGGTCGCTTCACAGTTTGGATGAGACTTACAGAACAAGAAGCAAGCATGCAAACAGATATTTGGGTATATAGCTGTTTGTGTCAATACAGTAACTTGCAGATTCGAGGTACAATTACAGGGGAGGGGGTGGCACTTTGGTATATTGTAACTGGGCTGGTAATCCAGACACCAGGGTAATGCTCTGGGGTCGCGGGCCTGAATCCCTTCACGGCAGATGGTGCAATTTGAATTCAATGAAAAGCTGGAATATAAATTGCAATGATAAGCAGGAAACCATTGTTAATTGTTGCAAAAAAAGCATTTCCACCCGGTGTGGCCGACATGTGACTTCAGACCCACAGCAACGTGGTTGACTTTGAAATAGCTGAGCACGACACTTAGCTCAAGGGCAAGTTAGGGATGGAGTATAAATGCCCACATTCCATGAATTAATTTAGACAACACAATGGTCTGGATTCCCCGGTACCCCAGCCGCGCATTTCTTGGTGGTGCGGCGTTCGCTGGTGGCAAGATTCTCGACTCCCGCCGCTTGTCAATGGGAGTTCCCATCGAAGCCACCAGGTGTCGCTGGGAAACCTGCGGGCGGGGATACACTGCCGGTGGGAAAAAGAGAATCGCAACAGCGGGAAAATTCTGGCCAATGGTTCAGGAGGACTTTACCCCTGACTGACTCTCACTGAGATGCCCCTTGGCAAAGGCCTCTTCACCAAGCCTAGGAATAGGAAATCCTATGGGGAGGGGAAGTGGAGGTCCACGCAGTGAACATCAGTACCTGGGTGATTTTGTGGCAGTACTATGCCTTCTCCTGTCCCCAACAAAAGTGAAAGAAAAGTATATCATAGACGATCATAGAATTTACAATGCTGAAGGAGGCCATTCAGCCCATCGAGTCTGCACCGGCCCTTGGAAAGAGCGGCCTACACCTCCACCCTCTGCCCATAACCCAGTAACCCAGCCTAACCTTTTTTGGACTCTAAGGGCAATTTAACACGGCCAATCCACCTAACGTGCTCATCTTTGGACTGTGGGAGGAAACCGGAGCACCCGGAGGAAACCCACGCAGCCACGGGAACTACGTGCAGACTCTGCACAGACAGTCACCCAAGCCGGGAATCGAACCTGGGACCCTGGAGCTGTGAAGCAACAGTGCTAACCACTGTGCTACCGTGCCGTACATTTTACCCGTCTGTGAAAAGACCTACAAAATGGTTCTGAGGGCATTTCACACCAGGCATGGGCTGTTCACACCCAGCTATCGGCCCAGGAAAATGACGTCAGGGTCCTGCAATGAACATAGAATCCGATCCTAATGCCTAAGCAAGGCTCCGGCCTGGACACACACCCATTTTGAGGCCTGCACAGAAATCAAAGCCTCTCACTGATGCGGGCAGCACTCCTGGAAATTTGGAAAAGGAAATTGAGCGCAATGCTAAATAGATGGCTGATTCATGGTCAACCCATTTCTCACTAGCGATAATGAATTTCAGCCCTAAAATTAGATATTCATTTTATCATAAACCACAGTTGTAATACATTAAACCTTAATGTAAAAATAAGTTTTCAAGTAATGATTCATTGAAAAGCATCTTGGCTGGAATTCTCCGACCATTACGATTCATTTTTCCCATCGGCTGTGCCCATGGGATTCCCATCAATGGGAAATCCCATTGACAAGCCGCGGGAGCATACAATCCCACTGGAAACAAGCAGCGCGCAGCCGAGAAGCACACGGCTGGGGGCCCGGAAAGTCCCGCCCCTTTCACGAATGACCCCACGTTTTACTGAGAAGGTAGAGCGGATCCTGTGAAATGGTTGGACTTTGGATCTTTTGGGGTTTTTTGTGCTTATTGGCTCATGTGGCCTGTTGTTGCTCTTTGGGTCACTGACATTAAAGTTTGACTGCTCAACAGGTCCCAGGTTTCAAAGCTGTAAATGTTAGTAAGTTAAATGTAGTGTATTTTTAAGGGAAATTTTAAATTAAAGTTCTTTCTAAATATTGCTGAGAAGAGAAGCTTTGATGTTGAAGTTTTTTATATCTCAGTCACCAGGACATTCACAAGAATGTCAGGAAAATCAACAAATGTATATCAAAAGTATACCATTGCAGTATGCGAGCATCGCTGGCAAAGTGGGCATTTATTGCCCATCCCTAATTGCCCTTGAACTGAGTGGCTTGTTAGGCATATAGGGTGCTATTTAATGGCCACGTTGTCCTTGAGCGAGAACATGACGCGGCCATTAGGTCACGGGTGAGACCAAAATCGGTAACTGTGCCAGGCGCCGATCGGACTGAGATCTAACCAACCCGCTCCCATTGGCGAAATCAGATTCTCGCCATAGCATGGCGAGAAACCGATAATCACAACTTAAGGCCAATCTCCATACAATTACCGGATGCCCAGCCTCAGTTGGGTCTGGGCCACCATCGTTGGGGGGGGGGTGGTCACCGTGGCATGGGGGGTCGGGTGGATGTCTCAGCGTCCACGGGTTCGCCAAGCCACCCCCTGGATTGTGTGCACCCGTTACGGGGGCCACCCCAGCCCCTGCCTGTCAGCCCCGCCAACCACCCATAACATCTACTGACCGCGGCCGAAGGCTATTGCTCATCGGGAATTGCCAATCGTAGTTAAGTTAGCACTTCACAAGGGCGGCGCGGTGGCACAGTGGTTAGCACTGCTGTCCCGCCGGCGCCGAGATCCCCGGTTCGATCCCGGCTCTGAGTCACTGTCCGTGTGGAATGGTCCCATGGCACTATTTTGAAAATGAATAGCGTCACTAATTAGTCCTCAATCACCATCATTATAAAAACTATTTGTTGCTTCCGGTGAGACTTTGCTGTGTGCTGATTAGCAACCATGTTTTCTACATTACAAAGGTAACTACTCTTCAAATGTATTCCACTGGCTGTAAAGTGCTTTAGGTCATCCTGTGGTCATGGAAAGCAAGATTTCCTTTCTAAATCACCCTAGGTTAGAGCTTTAGGAGCACCATGATTTTTTTTTTAGAACTCTTTTTATTGGCTTTTCTCATATTTATAAACAGTTACTGTGTATATACATTACATTTTTCTTGCCCGTGCCAATTTACTTTATTTTACAGAGAGGTTTGTTTTGTCCTTCATTTAACTAACTCTCTGTACATTTTGCTGCCCTCTGGATCGGTCTATGATTCCTCCTCCCCCCCTCTTCCTCCTCCCCCCCCCCCCATTGGCTTCAGCACCCTTCCTCTTCTCTTGTGGTTTCCCCACTTTCCTGCCCCCCCCCCTCTCGGGTTGCGCAGTCCTTTGGTTCCCCATCTATCTTTTTTTCCCCCCCTTAGCTTACTCCTCGCTGCTGGCCTCGAACAGGTTTTGGAACAGGCCGACAAACTGCCCCCAAGTATCCAGGAAGCCTTCCTCTACCCTCGGTTGGCGAACTTAATCTTCTCCAGGTGGAGAAATTCCGAGCGGTCAGCGAGCCAGTCTGCAGCTGTGGGTGGTGCTGCCGATCGCCAGCCGAGCAGGGTTCTCCGGCGTGCGATTAGGGACGCGAAAGCGAGGGCGTTGGCCTCCTTCCCCATGTGTAACCCTGGCTGCTCCGATACCCCGACGATTGCCACTATTGGGCATGGCTTCACCCTCACCCCTCACAACCTTGGACATTGCCTCGGAGAAGGCTGCCCAGAACCCAGCAAGCTTGGGGCAAGCCCAAAACATGTGGGTGTGGTTGGCCGGGCCCTCTGGCACCGCTCACATTTGTCCTCCACCTCCGGGAAGAACCTGCCCATTCGGGTTCTGGTCAGGTGCGCTCTGTGCACCACTTTGAGCTGCATTAGGCTTAGCCTTGCACAGGAGGAGGTGGAGTTCACCCTGCTCAGTGCTTCGCTCCAGAGTCCCCATCCTACCTCTGTCCCCAGTTCGCCTCCCATTTTTGTCTGGTCTCATTCACTGGTGTTCGAGCTCTGTCCAGTAGCTATCCGTATATTTTCCCACATAGCCCCCCTTCTCGTTGCTTGCGCCCATCAGGTCCTCCAGTAGTGTGCTTTCTGGGGCCCCGGGATACCCTACTGTCTCTTTGCGGAGGAAGTGTTTTATTTGGAGGTGTCTCAATTCCTGTCCTTTTGCTGGTTTCCGCTTCCTCGTTAGTTGGAGCACCATGATTAACCTCCAAACCCCTGGGAAATTGAGAAGGAAAATAGCCAGGGTTCCCACTCTTGAGGCCGGATTTTCCAGTCTTGCTCGTATTGCGGGCTGAACGGGAAAAATTTGGAGAGCAGCAAATAGTCAAATGACGACGCCCCCACTGGTGGGAACAGAAAATCCCAGCTTGGCTGTCGAGCAGTGACCGTAACGTGAACTTGTTCGTGAGAGGGTTCCATTTGCTTCCATTAAATAACTTGCTCACACTCAAGTGTGAATTCTTGCACAAAGTCACTGAGGCGAAGTGATGGCAGCTGGGAGCCAGAGGTCTGACCCTTCAGGAGCGGTCGTGGGGGGGGGTGGGGCGGGGTGGGGGGGGCAAAAGGGAGAAAAATAAATCTGGCATGAGTTTGAACATTTCAGGAAGAGCGTTGTTAGCAGGGGCCTGGAAGTGAGTGTCCAGCCTATCCACTTGGCTGGGAATGCTGCATGGTTCAAGGTAGCTATGACACAGGAACAATGGGAGGAGTAGGTAGGATAATGGCTGGAATTCTCAGGCCATTGGGATTCTCTTTACCTGTGGGCAGCGCACCCCCGCGCCGTGAGGTGGCTTCAATGGGAAATCCCATTGACAAGCTGCGGGAAGATAGAATCGCACCGCCGGCGAACGGACGCGGCGCAGAGAAACACACGTCTGGGGCACCGGAGAAGCCAGCCCAATAAAGTCCAGACAAAACCAGCATCATTATTACAACAACATTAATTTATATATTTTCCATCTCTCGCACAGGACTGTGAATGATATAACATTTGTTGGCTCTGTGCAGGAAAAAAATGAAGCCAGAAGACTTTACGCAGAAGCACGAGCTCAAGGCAAGGCTGCTGGGATTATTAGGTAAAGGTTTATCTGATCTTTATCTTCTTTATCTGTCTTACACATTCTATTTAAGCCCTGGATTCCCCCAGTGGTTAAGTGGTCTCAAAATCCAATCAGAAAATGATTGTGTCCTTTCCTGTGCGTGTTGCTAGTTGCCCAATAAGATACTCAAAGATCAAAAGAAAAGGGGCGGGATTCTCCATTGCCCGACGCCGAAATCGAGTACGGCGATTGGGCGGAGAATGGCTCCCGACACCGAAATCGGGGCAGGCACCGGTTTGATGCCGGGCCGCGATGACCCACCCCCTCCAAATCGGCGTCTTTGGGACGTGCGCCACGCGCGGTCGCAACTCCGTTGGAATGTCATTAGCCAGCCCACCCGCAATGCTCCGCACCGATGGGCTGAGTTCCTGACGGCGCGGGCCCCGTGTGGCCTCAGCAGTCAGGAGCCTGGCATGCCAGCTGCGGAGAGAGAGCGAGGGCGTGCAGTGTCCAGCTCCACCACACTCGGCCGAGCTCCATGCCGCTGGCCGGGGGGCTTCTGCCATGGCTGGGGGGAGTGGTGGGGGGTGGCCAGGAGGTGAGCTGTAGGGTCAGGGTGGGCGGGTACACTATACCGCATGGCCGGCGCCATCTTTTCCAGCGCGATCGGTGTATGTCTGGGGGGGGGAGCGTAGGCGTACGTGCGGCTGCGGAGCCCTGTACATATGCAGCACGGGACCCGCCGATTCTCCCACCGTTTTCCGCGCGTTCCGCGGGTGTTTCACACACCTCCAGTGCTAGCCACTCACCGGTAGCGGAAAGGATGAGGATTTTGCGCCAGTTTTCCCACTGTGAAACGCCACAGATCCTCCATTGCCATCAGCACTTAGCCTCAGGAACGGCGAATCCAGCCGAAGGTCTGTTCAGTAACTTATTGATGCCTTTCCATGTTTAGGACATCTGCCCATGAGATGGAAAGTTTTAAAGCTGAAGTGAATGTACCTGGAGGGAGCAAAGTTAGCTTCGAACTTTACTGCCAAGAACTGTTGCAACGACGACTGGGTCGATATGAACAGACGATTATTCTCCACCCGGGCAACTTGGCGAAGCAACTCCAGGTATTTTTGTTAGTCTCTCATGCAGTACTGTGCAGTCTAGGCGATTCACTCTAACTGAATGGCAAACGTTCCACAACCTGGAGTTTGTTCCCCAACTCTCCCCTTCATTTAACATCTTCCTCAAAACCCACCTACCCGCTCAGACTTTTATTCACCCTCCCTAATACCTTCTTCTGTTGGCTCAATATCTATCAGACCTGATTTTAACTCTTTGAGTGTGTTAAATCTCATCCAATTTGCACATCTTTTAAAGGGGCAATGTAAAGGTAATTTGCTCCAGTAGGTATACTGGGCGGGGTTCTCCTGTCTCCTCCAGGGTGGGACCCGTTGCAAGCAAGAATGGAAAATTTGGCGTTCCCGTCAAAATTCCATTCACTCTCAGAAACCAAAGGGTCCCATCTCCGAATGAGGATGGAAGATTTCACCCACCGTTTTATTCAATGTTCCATGCAATATGTTACCAGGACCTCTGATTTGACTGAAGAAGTTAAATGCTATTTTCATTCCAAAGTAGGGAATTGTTTTCAGAGTCAAATTTCATAATCGCGCTCACTGGTGTGGGAAGAGCATGGCATTGACTTTAATTGTTCACAGCTGGTATGGCCCACCCCCTAAACCGCCACGTATTTCTCAGACCCAATGTGAGTTTGACGCTGGGGTTTTCAATGGAATGACCACTTTATACAGCAGTCGACAATTATGCTCACAGCTGGGGTCCACATATAAATTACATGACACTCTGTCTTCAGGCAAGAAAAGGGTGTGGATAAGATTAGACCGGAGCAGTGATCTTTCTTCTATCTTTTTATTTTGTTTATTCTTTATTGGGATGAAGGTATTGTTGGCAAGGCCACAATTCATTGTCCATCCCTAATTGCCCATGAACTGGGTGTCTTGCTGGGCCATTTCAGAGGGCAGTTAAGAGTCAACCACATTGCTCTGGGTCTGGAGTCACATGTCGGCCAGACCGGGATATTAGTGAACCAGATGTGCCTTTACGCCAATTGACAAAACTTTCATGGTCACCATTATCGCGGCCGCCTTTTTAATTCCAGGTTTTTAAAAAATTAATCGAACTTCGATTCCACCAGCTGCTGTGGTGGGATTTGAATCCATGTCCCACTGCATTAATCTGGGCCTCTGGATTACTAGTCCAGTGGCAATACCTCCCCAGCCCCAAGACAAGAAATTGCTGTGGTGGGTCTGCCCCTAGGTTACTGGGCCTGAAGAACCTTTCAGCTCCTGCTGTCAGTCAATGACTCAGCAGTTCCCATGTGACTGCAAATTATCATAGAATTTGATTATCATAGAATTTACAGTGCAGGAGGAGGCCATTCGGACCATCAAGTCTGCACCAGCTCTTGGAAAGAGCACCCTACCCAAGGTCAACACCTCCACCCTATCCCCATAACCCAGTAACCCCACCCAACACTAAGGGCAATTTTGGACACTAAGGGTAATTTATCATGGCCAATCCACCTAACCTGCACATCTTTGGACTGTGGGGGGAAACCGGAGCACCCGGAGGAAACCCACGCACACACGGGGAGGATGTGCAGACTCCGCACAGACAGTGACCCAAGCCGGAATCGAACCTGGGACCCTGGAGCTGTGAAGCAATTGTGCTATCCACAATGCTACCGTGCTGCCCATTGGCTGGATGTCCACATTTATTGCAGTCGCCTCGTAGTGGAAGAGCAAGTTAGCAGCTAAGCTTTTCAACACTGTTCCAAATTCCTGGGAACAACAGGGGATTCACTAAAATAAACACATAAATGTTTAGACCCCGAACCGTACAGTGGTTCCACATGGTGTAGCACTGTGACATCCTGACCAGGCAGGTCTCTGATTTGTCTCTAATCTCTGCTGCATTAGGTGGCCTCGCTTCAGGCACCAATGGGAACATCGTAACTTTGGCTCAACATCGCTAGAGGTGGTTATCAAATAAAAACAGAAAATGCTGGATCAACTCAGCAGGTCTGGCAGCATCTGTGGGGAGAGAAACAGAGTTAACGTTGCGAGTCCATATTCTGTAGAAGGGTCAAGTGGACTCAAAATGTTAACACCGGCCTCGGGATTCTCTGGTCCTGTCGGCAACACATCCCCGCCCCCCCCCCCCGGGGTTTCCCTACAGCGTGGGGTAGCTTCAATGGGAAATCCCATTGACAGCGGCGGGAGCAGAGAACCCCACCGTCAGCGATCGCCGTGCCACCGAGAAACAGGCGGCTGAGGGGCCGGCGAATCTGCCTTCTGTTTCTCTCTCCACAGATGCTGCTGGACCTGCTGAATTTATCCAGCATTTTCCGTTTTCATTTCAGGTTTCCAGCATCTGCAGTATTTTGCTTTGACTTGATTACGACGCTGTTCATCGTGAAGTAATGCGAATGCGTTCACATGCGTCAAAAAACCATCACCTTCAGGAGCGGAAAAATAAAAGGTGATTCAATATCATTAAATTATCATTTAATCTTTTTAAAAAGCTAATTTATTTTTCCCTTAGGTTGATGTCTATATATTTGAGCCAGAAGGGATCAGCCACATTGAAGCACCTAACATGCTTGGAACGCAGTTCGATGGGCTTATCCGTATAACTAAAGGAGAAAACAAGGTAAAAAAAAAGAGAGGCTGGTTAGGCTGGGGTTGTTCCCCATGGAGCAGAGACGGCAGAGGGGGGGGGGCCTGATTGAGGTGTACAAAATTATGTAGGGCACAGATATGGGGCGGGGTTCTCTGACCCCGGGGCCGGGTCGGAGAATCGCCGGGCCGGGCGCGATTCACGCGACGACCCCCTGCCGCCGGTCCGCTGATTCTCCAGTGACTGGCGAATCGGCGCCATTGGCGGCAGTGCAGTCAGCGCAGCGCTGGTCGGGGGCCGCTCTACGTGCCCCCCCCCCCCGCCGATTCTCTCGGCGGGATGGGCCAAGTGGCTGCCGAGATAGGCCAAGTCCCGCCGGCGCTGTTCACATGTGGTCTTACCCGACAGAACCTCGGCGTCCATCCTGCGGGGGGGCGGCCTGGTGGAGGAGGGGAGGGAGGATCCAATCCCAGGGGGGGCTTCCACCGTGGCACGTGATTGGGGCCTCCAAATCGGCGGGCCGGCTTCTCCTGATGGGGGCCTCTTTTACTCCGCGCCGGCCCCTGTAGCTCTGTGCCATGTTGCGCCGGGGCTGGCGCGGCGAAGGAACGAGTTCCCGCCAGTCGCAGCGGCATGCACAGATCCGCAGCGCCCGTTTGACGCCGATATCGGCAGCTGGAGCCACGAGAGTCGCTCCAGTGGCGTGCTGGCCCCCTGTAGGACGCAGGATTGCTGCTCCTGGGGGCCTGTTGACGCCGTCGTAAAATGCGATGACATTTACGACGGCGTCAACACTTGGCCTCAGGATCATAGAATCCCGCCCATGGTACATATGAAGTAACTCTTCCCCTAGTTGAGGGGTCAATAAACAGTGAGCATAGATGTAAGGTAATGGGCAGGAGACTTAGAAGGGATTTGAGGAAAGGCATTTTCACCCAGACAGAGTTAGGAATCAGGAACTCAATGCCCGAAAGGGTGGTAGAGGTGGGATCATTTAAGAAGCATTTAGATGAACACTTGAAAAGCCGTAGCATACAAGGCGAGAGACCTAGTGCTGGAAAATGGGATTAGAATAGATCATAGGATCATAGAATTTACAGGTAGGTGCTTGATGGCCACTGCAGACAAGATGGGCTGACAGGCCTATTTCTGTGCTGTAAACTCTATGAACAAAGAACAAAGAAATGTACAGCACAGGAACAGGCCCTTCGGCCCTCCAAGCCCGTGCCGACCATGCTGCCCGACTAAACTACAATCTTCTACACTTCCTGTGTCCGTATCCCACTATTCCCATCCTATTCATGTATTTGTCAAGATGCCCCTTAAATGTCACTATCGTCCCTGCTTCCACCACCTCCTCCGGTAGCGAGTTCCAGGCACCCACTACCCTCTGTGTAAAAAACTTGCCTCGTACATCTACTCTAAACCTTGCCCCTCTCACCTTAAACCTATGCCTCCTAGTAATTGACCCCTCTACCCTGGGGAAAAGCCTCTGACTATCCACTCTGTCTATGCCCCATATAATTTTGTAGACCTCTATCAGGTAGCCCCTCAACCTCCGTCGTTCCAGTGAGAACAAACCGAGTTTATTCAACTGCTCCTCATAGCTAATGCCCTCCATACCAGGCAACATTCTGGTAAATCTCTTCTGCACCCTCTCTAAAGCCTCCACATCCTTCTGGTGGTGTGGTGACCAGAATTGAACACTATACTCCAAGTGTGGCCTAACTAAGGTTCTATACAGGTGCAACGTGACTTGCCAATTCTTATACTCAATGCCCCGGCCAATGAAGGCAAGCATGCCGTATGCCTTCTTGACTGACTACCTTCTCCACCTGTGTTGCCCCTTTCAGTGACCTGTGGACCTGTACTCCTAGATCTCTCTGACTTCCAATACTCTTGAGGGTTCTACCATTCACTGTATATTCCCTACCTGCATTAGAACTTCCAAAATGCATTACCTCACATTTGTCCGGATTAAACTCCATCTGCCATCTCTCCGCCCAAGTCTCCAAACAATCTAAATCCTGCTGTATCCTCTGACAGTCCTCATCGCTATCTGCAGTTCCACCAACCTTTGTGTCGTCTGCAAACTTACTAATCAGACTAGTTACATTTTCCTCCAAATCATTTATATATACTACAAACAGCAAAGGTCCCAGCACTGATCCCTGCGGAACACCACTGGTCACAGCCCTCCAATTAGAAAAGCATCCTTCCATTGCTACTCTCTGCCTCCTATGACCTAGCCAGTTCTGTATCCACCTTGCCAGCTCATCCCTGATCCCGTGTGACTTCACCTTTTCAGTTACAATTTCTACTGGGTTTTACTACGAAAACCGTTATGATGCATGACACATCCAAAATACCTAATTGCAGAGATCAGAAAGCAGTAATGCAATTGCTTTACCCAACAGGGCGGGGGAACAGTGACAGCCAGGGACCTATACACTGATGGTAGGGTCACAACACTGAACAAAGAACAAAGAACAAAGAAATGTACAGCACAGGAACAGGCCCTTCGGCCCTCCAAGCCCGTGCCGACCATACTGCCCGACTAAACTACAATCTTCTACACTTCCTGGGTCCGTATCCTTCTATTCCCATCCTATTCATATATTTGTCAAGATGCCCCTTAAATGTCCCTATCGTCCCTGCTTCCACTACCTCCTCCGGTAGCGAGTTCCAGGTACCCACTACCCTCTGCGTAAAAATCTTGCCTCGTACATCTACTCTAAACCTTGCCCCTCTCACCTTAAACCTATGCCCCCTAGTAATTGACCCCTTTACCCTGGGGAAAAGCCTCTGACTATCCACTCTGTCTATGCCCCTCATAATTTTGTATACCTCTATCAGGTCGCCCCTCAACCTCCTTCGTTCCAGTGAGAACAAACCGAGTTTATTCAACCGCTCCTCATAGCTTATGCCCTCCATACCAGGCAACATTCTGGTAAATCTCTTCTGCACCCTCTCTAAAGCCTCCACATCCTTCTGGTAGTGTGGCGACCAGAATTGAACACTATACTCCAAGTGTGGCCTAACTAAGGTTCTATACAGCTGCAACATGACTTGCCAATTCTTATACTCAATGCCCCGGCCAATGAAGGCAAGCATGCCGTATTCCTTCTTGACTACCTTCCCCACCTGTGTTGCCCCTTTCAATGACCTGTGGACCTGTACTCCTAGATCTCTTTGACTTTCAATACTCTTGAGGGTTCTACCATTCACTGTATATTCCCTACCTGCATTAGACCTTCCAAAATGCATTACCTCACATTTGTCCGGATTAAACTCCATCTGCCATCTCTCCGCCCAAGTCTCCAGACAATCTAAATCCTGCTGTATCCTCAGACAGTCCTCATCGCTATCCGCAATTCCACCAACCTTTGTGTCGTCTGCAAACTTACTAATCAGACCAGTTACATTTTCCTCCAAATCATTTATATATACTACAAAGAGCAAAGGTCCCAGCACTGATCCCTGTGGAACACCACTGGTCACAGCCCTCCAATTAGAAAAGCATCCCTCCATTGCTACCCTCTGCCTTCTATGGCCTAGCCAGTTCTGTATCCACCTTGCCAGTTCACCCCTGATCCCGTGTGACTTCACCTTTTGTACTAGTCTACCATGAGGGACCTTGTCAAAGGCCTTACTGAAGTCCATATAGACAACATCTACTGCCCTACCTGCATCAATCATCTTAGTGACCTCCTCGAAAAACTCTATCAAGTTAGTGAGACACGACCTCCCCTTCACAAAACCGTGCTGCCTCTCACTAATACGTCCATTTGCTTCCAAATGGGAGTAGATCCTGTCTCTAAGAATTCTCTCCAGTAATTTCCCTACCACTGACGTAAGGCTCACCGGCCTGTAGTTCCCGGGATTATCCTTGCTACCCTTCTTAAACAGAGGAACAACATTGGCTATTCTCCAGTCCTCCGGGACATCCCCTGAAGACAGCGAGGATCCAAAGATTTCTGTCAAGGCCTCAGCAATTTCCTCTCCAGCCTCCTTCAGTATTCTGGGGTAGATCCCATCAGGCCCTGGGGACTTATCTACCTTAATATTTTTTAAGACACCCAACACCTCGTCTTTTTGGATCACACTGTGACCCAGGCTATCTACACCCCCTTCTCCAGACTCAACATCTACCAATTCCTTCTCTTTGGTGAATACTGATGCAAAGTATTCATTTAGTACCTCGCCCATTTCCTCTGGCTCCACACATCGATTCCCGTGCCTATCCTTCAGTGGGCCAACCCTTTCCCTGGCTACCCTCTTGCTTTTTATGTACGTGTAAAAAGCCTTGGGATTTTCCTTAACCCTATTTGCTAATGACTTTTCGTGACCCCTTCTAGCCCTCCTGACTCCTTGCTTAAGTTCCTTCCTACTTTCCTTATATGCCACACAGGCTTCGTCTGTTCCCAGCCTTTTAGCCCTGACAAATGCCTCCTTTTTCTTTTTGACGAGGCCTACAATATCACTCGTCATCCAAGGTTCCCGAAAATTGCCGTATTTATCTTTCTTCCTCACAGGAACATGCCGGTCCTGTATTCCTTTCAACTGACACTTGAAAGCCTCCCACATGTCAGATGTTGATTTGCCCTCAAACATCCGCCCCCAATCTATGTTCTTCAGTTCCCGCCTAATATTGTTATAATTAGCCTTCCCCCAATTTAGCACATTCATCCTCGGACCACTCTTATCCTTGTCCACCAGTACTTTAAAACTTACTGAATTGTGGTCACTGTTACCGAAATGCTCCCCTACTGAAACATCTAACACCTGGCCGGGCTCATTCCCCAATACCAGGTCCAGTACCGCCCCTTCCCTAGTTGGACTGTTTACATATTGTTTTAAGAAGCCCTCCTGGATGCTCCTTACAAACTCCGCCCCGTCTAAGCCCCTGGCACTAAGTGAGTCCCAGTCAATATTGGGGAAGTTGAAGTCTCCCATCACCACAACCCTGTTGTTTTTACTCTTTTCCAAAATCTGTCTACCTATCTGCTCCTCTATCTCCCGCTGGCTGTTGGGAGGCCTGTAGTATACCCCCAACATTGTGACTGCACCCTTCTTATTCCTGATCTCTACCCATATAGCCTCACTGCCCTCTGAGGTGTCCTCTCGCAGTATAGCTGCGATATTCTCCCGAACAAGTAGCGCAACTCCACCTCCCCTTTTACATCCCCCTCTATCCCGCCTGAAACATCTAAATCCTGGAACGTTTAGCTGCCAATCCTGCCCTTCCCTCAACCAGGTCTCTGTAATGGCAACAACATCATAGTTCCAAGTAGTAATCCAAGCTCTCAGTTCATCTGCCTTACCCGTAATGCTCCTTGCATTAAAACATATGCACTTCAGGCCACCAGACCCGCTGTGTTCAGCAACTTCTCCCCGTCTGCTCTGCCTCAGAGCCACACTGTCCCTATTCCCTAGTTCTCCCTCAATGCTCTCACCTTCTGACCTATTGCTCCCGTGCCCACCCCCCTGCCATACTAGTTTAAACCCTCCCGTGTGACACTAGCAAACCTCGCGGCCAGGATATTTATGCCTCTCCGGTTTAGATGCAACCCGTCCTTCTTATACAGGTCACACCTTCCCCGGAAGAGCTCCCAGTGGTCCAGATAATGGAAACCCTCCCTCCTACACCAGCTGTTTAGCCACGTGTTTATCTGCTCTATCTTCCTATTTCTAGCCTCACTGGCACGTGGCACAGGGAGTAATCCCGAGATTACAACCTTCGAGGTCCTGTCTTTTAACTTTCTGCCTAGCTCCCTGAACTCCTGCTGCAGGACCTCATGCCCCTTCCTGCCTATGTCGTTAGTACCAATATGTACAACGACCTCTGCCTGTTTGCCCTCCCCCTTGAGGATTCCCTCTACCCGTTCGGAGACATCCTGGACCCTGGCACCAGGGAGGCAACATACCATCCTGGAGTCTCTTTCACGTCCACAGAAGCGCCTATCTGTGCCCCTGACTATAGAGTCCCCTATTACTATTACTCTTCTGCGCTTTGACCCTCCCTTCTGAACATCAGAGCCAGCCGTGGTGCCACTGCTCTGGCTGCTGCTGTTTTCCCCTGATAGGCTATCCCCCCCGACAGTATCCAAAGGGGTATATCTGTTCGAGAGGGGGACAACCACAGGGGATTCCTGCACTGACTGCCTGCCCTTTCTGGTGGTCACCCATTTCTCTGCCTGCACCTTGGGTGTGACCACATTTACATAACTGTGATCTATGACGCTTTCCGCCACCTGCATGCTCCTAAGTGCATCCAATTGCTGCTCCAACCGAACCATGCGGTCTGTGAGGAGCTCCAGTTGGGTGCACTTTCTGCAGATGAAGCCATCCGGGACGCTGGAAGCCTCCCGGACCTGCCACATCTCACAGTCAGAGCACAGCACCCCTCTAACTGACATTGCGTCAATTAATTAAAATTTGTCTTTTTTTTTTAAATACTTTTTTTTAAATTTCAAAGTTACTGTCAACAATCTGTTTCCTAGCACTAGATTTCTAATAGAAATGACGCAGAGATTCCAACTAGCTAAAGGCAACAAACTCAGATACCTGCAGCTTAAAAACTTCCTACGGAAGGAGACACGGACATACCCGCGACCACCACGACAGACACTATTAGAAGAGCTACTGGACATCCTCGACAGAGGGAACTGTAGTGACATGTACAAACGACTGCTAGAGAGGGCCGGCACCGAACTGGACACGACAAAGAAGAAATGGGAGGACGACTTGGGGTTTGAAATAGGGTGGGGATTCTGGAACGAAGCACTGCACAGGGTCAACTCTACCTCCACATGCTCAACCTAACGCAGCTAAAAGTGGTACATAGAGCCCACTTGACCAGAACCCGAATGAACAGGTCCTTCCCGAAGGTGGAGGATGGATGTGAATGATGCCAAGGAGGCCCGGCCAACCACGCCCACATGTTCTGGTCTTGCTGGGTACGGGACAGCCTTCTTCGAGGCAATGTCCAAAGTGGTGGGGATGAGGGTGGAGCCATGCCCGAAAGTGGCGGTTTTCGGGGGTATCAGACCAGGCAGATCTCTTCATGGGGAGGAGGGCGAACACGTTTGCATCTGCCTCCCTGTTCGCCTGCTGTAGAATCCTGCCCGGCTGGCGATCAGCAGCACCACCCAAAGCTGCAGACTGGCTGTCCAACCTCTCAGAATCTCTCCAAATGGAGAAAATCAAATTCGCCATCCGTGGGTCGGAATAGGGCTTCCACAAAACATGGGAGCCATTCACCCGACTGTTCCGGGACCTGTTTGTGGCCAACACATAAATAAATAAATAGCCAGTAGCCAGGGGGAAATAGCCAGGACAAGACAGAAAGAGGAAAGCGAGGGGGGCCCGGGGGAGGGGGAGCAAGGTGAGTAGCAAAGCTCAGCAAGAAAGAATGGGGGGCAGCAGTGAAGGGGGGGAAGGGAGGGAGGGGGGTTCAGGGAGAGGGGAGCTGGGAGGAGGGGGGTTCAGGGAGAGGGAAGCTGGGAGGGGGGGGAGGATTGTATGCTGAGCCAGACGGCAACAGACTGTAAATAGAGAAACCTAAGAAAAAACCTTGGTGACTGTACAATAAATGAAAACAAACGGCAATGTATATAATTTTGAAAATGCCAATAAAAAGATTTAATTTAAAAGTATCAAAAGCAACAGGCCACCGTGTAGCGAAGTTATTTGATACGTTGGGTGAATGTGAAACAGGGAGCGCCACAATATAGCCCAAACGAGGGCCCAGAGACCAAAGCTAAATTCACCTTTGGATGTCATTGCTTGTCGATGAGGCGCTGACAATTCCGTCTTGTGTTTTTAGGCTCATGTTTCCTTCAAGCCAACTTTGGACCAGCAACGGAAATGTCCAAATTGTTCGGACTCTGCCATTGATGGAAGCATTGTTGTGAGATATGATGTGAAACGGGAGCTCAACGGTGGAAGCATCCAGGTCCTTGTCTGATATTTAGCGCATTTCACTTGCACCTTCGGAAACAAAAACTTACTTTGGTACTAAAGCATTGCAAATCTTTTTTTCTCTCTCATTGTAGGTTTCCAATGGTTACTTTGCTCACTTTTTTGCTCCAAGCAATCTTCCACCACTTCCCAAGAACATTGTCTTTGTCATTGATGTCAGTGGCTCAATGTGGGGAATTAAAATGAAGCAGGTAAACGCTTTTGCTCCAGTGATATTTTTTCAGGATTAAGATATCGTGAAGGTTCTGAAATTATGCAGCAGATCTGTATCCCAATATCTCAGAGGTTGAGAAAATTTCCATATCGTCATTTTTATGTCTCCAAACATAATCAAGCCATACTGATAATACCAAAGTCTTTTCCTTTCCAATTGCTTTTGTTGCTTGGGTCAGTCTAACTTTCTTTTCACAACTTGTACACTGGGACACATGGATCCCAGACGGCTGCATCGACTGAGGCTATGGGGTGGGATTCTCCGTTTCTGCGACTGAGTGCCGGCTCGAACAGAGAATCCACGGGGGTTTCACGTCAGGAAAATCGGCCCGAACCCCTCACCGATTTCGGAACCGGAGGGGCTAGCACCGGCGCCGCATGAAATGCCCGCGGACCGCGGCGAAAACGGCCGGAGAATGACCGGGACCCAGGCCGCTCATGCACCGATCGCGCCGTACAACATGGCACCGGCCATGCGCATAACCTAACCCACAAAACCGGGACTCCACAACCCATCCCCTGGCCACCCCCCCAATCCTAGCAGATGCCCCGTCAGCCAGCGGTACGGATCCCAGCCAAGAGTGGCGGCGCTGGACACAGTCCGCAGCCGGCACGCCGGCTCAGACCACATGCGCCCCGCGCCATCAGGAACCCGGCCAATCAAGGGAAGAGCATCGCAGATGGGCCGGCCGATGATGCGGCAAAGGCCTTCCGCCTGCGCTGGGGTGCGCATCACAAGGACGCCGGTTCGGAGGGGGCGGAGATTTCATGCTGGGGAGGCAGTTAATTCCCAGGAGGCTGTTACATTCAACTTCAGTCTCGCTAATGAGATTGAAATAAATGCAAATTGGGGTTAATGATATGCTCGCCATATTTGGGTAAGATGCGGAACTCGCAATCGGGAAAGGGCTGATGAGATAGCAAACTGATTCGCGCCCAGCGTGAATCTCGATTTTGGCCTCTCCCGCTATTTAACCAGCGCGCCCAGAACCGCGCCAGGCACAACGCGCTGGTTAAATCGTGCTCGCATCCCTCGAGGATATTACACTTACTCTTTCTGACTTTCTGCATACTCCCTTGAAAGACACTGACCTCAATATATTCTCTACCGGTAGGAGAAAAGAAAACATTCTTGTCAGACAGCTTCCTGGATTCTGAATCGTTCTGTGTGCATCTTTGGGTTTTCATGTGTGCATTGTCATCCCCTCCACTTTTGATCTTGGTTTCCAGAATGAAGCAATGATAGAGGAAGGGATGCCCCAACGTCCAAACCAAAGTGAAAGGGTGGTACAGTTGAAATTGGGAGCTCCCCCAAGCAAGGGATTCTGAACAGATACTCTCGTCACATTTTCTCTGCGACCTGTATTATGTTCGTTAGCACAGCAGGCTGGGTCATTGCTACAATAGCACTACTTTGGGGAAACATCCCTCAATTAAAAGTTAGCAAAACAACACTACTTGATAATGATAGAGGGCGCCACCTTCAGCATTTCCATGTTGTTGTATCTAGTTTAGCTTCTATTCATTGAAATAATTCCAAGACTTCTAACCAATTGGGTATGTCTGCACACCTCAGACGATATCTGTCATATATTTGCAATGCCAAAACAAATTCACAGTTTCTTGAAGGAGTACTTACTTACTAATATAATAATATTTAAGTGAATTTTTATATGGCGGCAACTAATTACAAAAAAAAAACAAGATATATTTTATGTCACAGTTTCTTAACTCCCTCGTGTTTTAATAAAATAGGCTTGGAGTACAAGCGCACAGGAGGATTCTTGGCACAGAACTAAATGCTCCATTTATTATTATTAAGTTGCATTTTAAAAACGAAGACTTGTGTTTGTGTAGTGCCTTTCATGGTCACCAGACACCCCCAAATGCTAATGAAGTACTTTGGAAGTGTAGTCACTGTTGTATTGTCAGAGACACAGCTCCCGCACTCTCCCACAAACTGCAGTGTGTTAATGACCAAATCATCTGTTTTAGTGATGCTGATTGAGGGAAACATATTCACCAGGAGACCTGGGAAACTCCCCTGGGCTTGTTGAAAACCACACCATGAGATCTTTCCAATCCACCTGAGGGGAAGACTGTGTCTCGGTTTTTAATGCCTCATCTACAAGATGGCAGCTCTCCCTCAGGACTGCACTGAAGCTGCAGCCTTGGCTTTTGCGCTCAAGTAGGACTTCTTTTGAAAATAATCTTTATTGTCACAAGTGGGCTCACATTAACACTGCAATGAAGTTACTGTGAAAACCCCCTAGTCGCCACATTCCGGCACCTGTGCGGGTACACAGAGGGAGAATTCAGAATGTCCAATTCATCTAACAACCACATCTTTCAGGACTTGTGGGAGGAAACCGGAGCGCCCGGAGAAAACCCACGCAGACACGGGGAGAACATGCAGACTCCAGACAGCCAGTGACCCAAGCCAGGAATCAAACCTGGGACCCTGGAGCTGTGAAGCAACTGTGCTGACCACTGTGCTACCCAGACTTGCCCTGAGTAGGACTTGAACCCACAACCTAATAACTCAGGGGCAAGAATGTTACCAACCGATCAACGCCTGACACATCGGTTTTATATTAATTATAATAGGTATCCATTACATGTTTCTGACCTACAGAAATTTGAATCTTCCATCCACCACCCCCCCCCCCCCCCCCCCCCCCCCCCCCCCCCCCCGGCCAACAGTACCGTTTAAAACCTAAGAATAGCAACCATTGATATAATTTCTCACAAAGCAACTTCCAGGTATCACTGTCAATCGTTTTTGCAGTTTGCATCCATATTCAAATGGCATTGTAACTCCGAATTCTCTGTCCAGATTCTAGGATGTCCTGATTGTTCTTTTCGTGAATAGCTAAACCTTTTGCATGTATGTGGAAAGGAACTGGACAACTAACTCAAAAATGTGACTCTCTAACCATCTCCAAAATCACCTGTCATTCTGGAGATCTGAATCCAATGATGAGAAAACCAATCAATATTTTCCATTCTCCAAATTAGACTGTCGAAGCCATGGCAACGATTTTGGCCGATCTCCGCCCTGAGGACCAATTCACCATCATTGACTTCAACCACAATATTCGTTTCTGGAATGATCACCTGGTTCCAGCCACTCCTAACCAGATTGCGGAGGCCAGAAAATACGTTGAGAAAATCCAGCCCAATGGTGGTACGTGTTGAGGAAATGTGTAAGGATAGCCCAGGGTAACTCACCGCTGGCCTGCCCAATGGGGAAAGAGCTGGTCTAGATCCTCACAACAGCACAAGTTATAGCATTGTACTTGCTAAGTGTGGAGCCACAGCTTTGTGTTTCGTGGCACCAATTGTGATGTTCCTTGTTGAGTTTCTCAGGGTGGATTAAAGTTGTAGTGTAGCCAAAGAACATCAAGCTTTGTTATTAAACAAAGCTTAGTGTATTTACACTACACAAATTATGATTCAAACACATTACAAGGTATTAACTAATAAACAAGACTATACTATATCTATGCTACAGAACTCTATACTACTGATCTATCTTAACTCACACTTACCCCTCTCCTTACTCATTCTTACACCTTCTCCCAGAAGTCTGAGAGGCATTCCCTTTTATAGGTCTGCTACCCAGCTCCATCTGGTGGTAGAATGAAGTATCACATTAACTCTCAATGTGCCAGACAATAAACATAATGTCACGCCAATAGCACAACACCACCCACTTTCAGCAAAACAGACATTTAAAATTTACCTCAAAGATATTTGTTTATCTGTCTTCTCCCTTCTCGTCACCAAATTTCTCTGCCACTTTTCTTTCCTCCCCTCTCCTGAAGGTGTGGACTGCTGCTGTGTATGATTCCACTACAGCATCTCACCCAAGTGTCCATCATTCATGAGGGAGTGGTGTAGTGACTGCTGGCAGGCTGCTGGTTGGACTTGTGTGGGAATCACAGCTGAACCTGATCCTGTGCGTCACGGCGGAGATTGTTGAATAGCTGGCAGGAGTGGAGCCCTGACTAACCCACTTCAATTTTAACATCTTCATTGACACATGGCTGAGATCAACTAATTTCCTGACAGGCTGGAGAGCAGAGCTGAGACCTCCTCACTGACTGCTAACTCCTGCTTACTGGCTAAACTCACAGAGCCATTGAGGGACCTCTTCAGGTTTATTTTGTCACTTTAATTCCTTCTCAATGAGGTGGTTCTCATTCCCGATAATTCATTGATTATAAGTGTATCACCTCTAGTGTTATTCATGGTACATTGATTGAAGCATCATTTAATCAAAGCATGAGCATTAAAACCATGTAATGTACAATGTATTTACCAGCTACTAAGGGGGAATCTATGTTTAGCTTGTCCCTTTGAGACCAAAAATGTGTATATAGAAGCATCTGTTCTTAATTTGCTAATGGGATGGAGGCAATATTGACAAGGTTGCATGTATTGTCCATACCTGGTTGCCAATAACACTCAAGAAGCTCGACACCATCCAGGACAAAGCAGCCCCGCTTGATTGCTCCTCCTTCCACAAATATTCACTCCCTCCACCACCAACAAACAGTGGCAGCCGTGTCTACCATCTGCAAGATGCACTGCAGTAACTCGCCAACGTTCCTTAGGCAGCACCTTCCAAACCCATGACCACTACCTTCTAGGAGGACAAGGGCAGCAGATACCTGGGAACCCCACGGTCATAATATCCACTCATGTATATAATGAGATGCAGACAGGCAGTGATTGACACACAGGATAACCAATGAACACACAGGACACAGAACAACCAATCACCAGACAGGACACCACCACTATAAAGCCCATAGGGCATTAAGACGCTCTCCCTCGCATAGGACACAGCTACTGAGATAGTTAGAGTGCACAAGGCAGTGAGCACCATCTCCATGTGGTAGAGAGCTAGTGTGGTCAAGCCAGTAGGAGATTGTCAGTTAGATTAATAGAGTGTCAACCCACAGCAGATTATGTACAGCAATCAGCAAGTTCAATAAAACAGTGTTGGACCATCTCCTGTGTCGGAAGCCTGTTTCTAGTTTCACTGCATCCAATTGCAGTCAACATTGAACCAACTCACTAAACACATCACCCACCACCTGGCGGTTCCCCGCCAAGTCACTCACCATCCTGACTTGGAAATATATCACCGTTCCTTTACTGTTGCTGGGTCAAAATCGTGGATTTATCATGGCCAATCCACCTAACCTGCACGTCCAAGACGTGCAGGTTAGGTGGATTGGCCATGTTAAATTGCCCTTAGTGACCAAAAAGGTTAGATGGGGTTATTGGGTTACGGGGAAAGTGTGGAAGTAAGGGCTTAAGTGGGTCGGTGCAGACTCGATGGGCTGAATGGCCTCCTTCTGCACTGTATGTTCTATGTTCTAAATTCCCTCCCTAACAGCACAGTGAGTGGACCTACACCTCAAGGGCTGCAGCGGTTCAAGAAGGCAGCTCACCACCATCTTCTGAAGGGCAACTAGGGATGGGCAATAAATGCTGGCCTAACCAGTGACGCCCACATCCCGTAAATTAATTTTTTTAAAGATCCATGTCCAAGTCGGGCTGGCGTATGACTCAGACGGGAATGGGAAAATGATGATGTCTTTGAGGTAGTATGGCTTTTGAGGGCAGAGGTCACAATGCTGGTTGGTGGTGTCACCGCAAGCTTGACGAATTGCTGTAATGCATTCTGTAATTGCACGTGCTGGAACCACAGTCTACAGGAGGGGGTAGATATTGGGTGCAGTGACAGGATCTCAGATCAAGAGAACCACTTTGCCTTGGATGACGTAATGAGCTGCTTAAAGCTGTGGCTACTCCATTTCAGGTAAGTGGGTGTGTGTTCCATCACACCCTTGATCAATATTCCCTCTAATGCCCCTTTGCTGTACACGGCACGCCTGTTCAACTGTGCAGTCCCTGTAAGATTGCCATTCAGCCTGGCATGCATGCATCAGCTTGTGCACGACCTATTAGTCCCCTGCACTGCCACACACTCATGCAGGTTGGAGGGAACACTGCTCTTGACTTCAGTCTTGTAGATGTTGGAGGCGCTTTGAATGGTCAGGATATTTGATTGGATTTGTTTATTGTCACGTGTACCGACGTACAGTGAAAAGTATTTTTCTGCGAGCCGCTCAAACAGATCATTTAGTACATGAAAAGAAAATAAAATAAAAAGAAAATACATAATAGGGCAGCACAAGGTGCACAATGTAAATACATAGACATCGGCATCGGGTGAAGCATACAGGGGTGTCGTATTAATCAGGTCAGTCCATAAGAAGGTCGCTTAGGAGTCTGGTAACAGTGGGGAAGAAGCTGTTTTTGAGTCTGTTCTTGTGTGTTTTTGTAACACCTGCCCGATGGAAGAAGTTGGGGGAGTAAGCCAGGTGGGAGAGGTCTTTGATTATGTTGCCCGCTTTCCCCAGGCGTGAAATCTAGATCGGATATGCTTCATTCATTACAATACATGATGCTGATGAGGCCAAGTCCAGCTAAGCACCTGGTGAATTTGTAGTTGGATTTCTGTTGGTGAGGAAAGGTTGCTAATTACCAGGGGACTGTAAATTCTGGCTCCAGTTCAATACAAATCCATGTGAAGCAGCTGCCTTCCCTTCCTTCTTCTTTTAAATATTGTTGACATGTGAGGTTGGATTTTACACCATGGTCGCCGACTCACCAGGGGGTCAAATGTCTTGGGGGACGCCTGACTACTGCTGCCCCACTGCAATATCATGCTGGGAGCATAGTTAATTGGTTTAAAGCTAGACTTCCGTCCCTTTCTCGGGAGCCAGTCCCACCTTAGAGAGCTATCGACCAATCGGATGGTCAGCAGCTCTGTGGTTCCAGCAACGCCAGCTAGGAGCAGTGGCCACTGTTGGAACTACAGGCAGTCCCACCACACCTAGGGGTTCAGTGCCTCAGTGCGTGAATGAGGGGAGTAGGTTCAAAAGGCCAGATTTAAAAAGGGAGATTACCTTGGGAAGGGGTGCCTCCAAGGCGCCCAGGGGATCCACATCAGTGGGCACACTCCCCAACCACACCCCTCTACCCTTGTCCAACGCCAAACCCCATGCATCTAAAGCTGCAGTGCTTCCCTCAAGGTATAGGCCTACCTTTGCCATGGGTAAGATACCCGTGATAGCAGGGTGAGGCCTTGAATGGGCTCAATTGGTCCAGAACAGCTGGCGATATACAGATCAAAGAATCTGACATTTCTGGAAGCGGAAAAGTTAAAGGCCACCAGTTTTTAAAATTTGTATTTTTAAAACAAATGAAGCAATTTTTAAAAAATCCTGCAACTGCTGCACCTCACTATCTCCAAGTTGTTCCACTAATTAGCGATGATCCATTTACATTGCTCGCATCATTCATTCACTGTTTTCAATCTTTTGTCTTAAATAGGAACAAACATTAATGAAGCAATCCTGTCAGCAATTTATATATTGAAGGAAGCCAATGACCTGGGCCTTCTGGACCCACGATCTGTATCGTTCATCATTATGGTTTCAGATGGAGATCCCACGGTCGGTAAGTAGTCTCTCAGAGTACCTTCATTAAATAAAGGAGATAAAAATACATCAAGTTACATAGAGTCTCCAGCACGGATACAGGCCATTCGATCCAACAGGTCAACACCGGCCCTTATGCTCCACGCAAATCTCCTCCCCACTTCTTCATTTAACCCTTTTGGTATAAACCCCTGTTACTTTCTCCTTTGTGTGCTTATTTAGCGAACCTTTAACTACATCTATGCTAATCATCTCAAAACTCCTTCTGGATAGCATGTTCCACATTCTCACCATTTCCTGGGGAAATTGCTTGAATTCCCTGATGGATTTATTACTGACTTTCTGATATTTATGACTTCTAGTTTTGATCTCCTCCACGTGTGGAAGCATTTTCTCTGATTCACCCTATCAACCCCTTTCTTTATTCGGAATCGCTCTGTCAGTTATCCCCTAGCCTTATAAGAAATAGGCCCAGTCTTCCCAAATCTTTGCAATAGGGGTGATGTCGGCACTGTAGTACTGTCATTGGACTAGGAATCCAGAGGTCCAGGGTAATCCTCTGGTTCATATCCCACTTCAGCAGCTGGTGGAATGTCAATTATATTTAAAAAAACAGGAATTATAAATCTTGTCATGATATGCAGACACACACTTAATGACATACAGGCAGGCACGGACAAGCAGCTAATGGACACAGAGAACAGGACATGACCAATAAGCAGGCAGGACACTCAGGGGTGGGATCTGACTATAAAAGACACGAGGCACTCACACTCTGCCTCTTTCCACTGATGAACATCTCGAGAGTCAGTCCAAGGGTGTTGTTACAATCTCACACCTCCACCACGTGGCTAAGAGCTACTCTGGTTCAGTCAGACAGAGTAACTACATTTAAGTTAGCAGAGAGTCGAACTCACAGAGAACGGTGCTAACTGTGCCATTAGTTCAATAAACCTGATTGAACTAATTTCAAGGTCTGGAGTATATTTTTGATCTAAGCTGCATCCAGTTGCAGCCAGTGTTATACCAGTGTACCTAACATGACATGTTACCAGGAGACTACTAATTTAAGGTGGCTTACCTCAGTCCGTTCCGTGACGACCAGCAAATCCTGGCACCATGGAGAAGATTCAGGCTCCTCACCAGCTCAGGACCTCCGGCAATCTCAGTGCCAACTGGCGGACATTCAAGCAAAGGTTTCTGCTGTACATCGCAGCCTCAGACCTCGAGGGTGCGTCTGATGCAAGAAAGATCGCGCTTCTCCTCTCAACAGCGGGTGATCAAGCCATCCAACTCTGTATTGGTGACCACAAAACTATCATCGACTGTTGTACAAATCCATCTGGCTCACTTTTGCCCTTTAGGGAAGGAAATCTGACACCCTTAATGGTCTGGCCTATATGTGACTTCAGACACACAACAATGTGATTGATTCTTACCTGCCCTCTGATATGACCATCATATTATTCCTTTACAAGCCACTCAGTTCAAGGGCAATTAGGACAACAAATGCTGGCCTTGCTCGTGACACCCACATCCCACAAAATAATTAAAACCTCTCACCTCTGGTATCATCCTTGTGAATAGTGCAAATTAAATTAGGCAGATTTCCAACGCGACCTATCAACGAAAGTAAAATTGTGTTTAAATGGCACCCTTTAAGGCCACAAAATCTAATTCTACATAGGTAGATTCTGGGGCCACTGGGGGTTAGCAGGTACTTGTTAATTGCAGCTCCATTAAAATAAGAGACAGCTTAAAATTACCCCTTTCTTTCTATGGTGTATATTTTGAAATCTTGAAGTCTCCTGAACTTCCATTCACCTTTGAATTCCATAGAACCCCTGATCTAATTAATATGATTTCTCGTTACTGACAGAAGGAGTTTTGAGATAATATATTTGAGGATATGTCGATTGCACGGTAATATTCAGAAGTATTTCCTGGGTGTATTTTATTTTCAATTATTTAATGATGCTAAGTAGTGTTTTTCAAGACTTGTGTTTGCGATTTAATTGACATTGAGGTTTTGTGGTTCGGTCTCATGGCCTCATCTATACTGGGAAGGTTTCCCTCTGCTTATGAGTATCTCTGGTCTGACTCAGGCTGATTACTTCAAAAGTACTTTATTAATACCATATACATGGGAAAAATGCAGGAGGCTCCTCAAATCATTGGAGCCATACCATTATTGCTTTTTGCAGAAGATCTTAAATGTTATGTGAGAGGACAAACTCACCAAATTCAGTACCCTCTCGCAAGCAGGCACTGCAAGCATTGAGACTAAGATCAGCTTCCATGGGTTGGTCACATAGTTCAGGGATGGTATTCTCTGGCCGTTCGCTGGAGGAGGGATTCCCTGGGCGGGATTCTCCACTCCCACGCCGAAGTGGCCGCGCCGTCGTGAACGCCGTCGAGGTTCACGACGGCGCGGAATGGCCCCGGTCCCGACCGATTCAGGCCCTGACAATAGGCCAGTATCGGGGCCACGTCATCTACACGCGCCCGGCCTTGTCGCCCGCGTAAAAGCGGCGCCGCATAGATCACGCGGCCGGCGTCGCATAACGGACGTCATCCGCGCATGCGCGGGTTGGCCGGCGCCAACCCACGCATGCGTTGTTGTCGTCCTGTCTAAATCCGCCCCGCAAGAAGATGGGGGACGGATCTTGCGGGGCTGCGGAAGGAAGGAGGTCCTCCTTCAGAGAGGACGGCCCGACGATCGGTGGGCACCGATCGCGGGCCGCCCCACATTCCAGGTGAAGCCCGGTGCAGGATCCCCCCTCGCCCCCCCCCCACAGGCCGCCCCCCCCTCGCCCCCAGTTCACGCACCGCCCACGACTGCAGCGACCAGGTGTGGATGGCGCCGGGGGGAACCCGCTGCTTTGGCCTGGCCGCTCGGCCCATCTGGGCCTCAGAATAGCGGGGGTGCCGGAGAATCGCCATTTTGGGTGACTCCGGCGATTCTCCGGCCTGCGGCCCGCGAAACTCGACCGGGCCGTTCCCGCCGCTTGGGAGAATCGTGGGAGGGCGTTGGACCGGCGTCCCCGGAAATTTTGGCGGCCCAGGCGATTCTCCCAACCGGCGTGGGAGTGGAGAATCGCGCCCAATGTTCCCGCCGGCAGCGCACCCCCGCCCCAGGTTTCCCGGCGACACGGGATGGCTCCAATGGAAAATTCCTTTATAAGCAGCGGGAGGAGAGAACCCTGTCGCCGGCTAACGGTGCGCGGACATTCCCCGTCGGTAGTGGGTTGGACTCGTAATGGTGAATCCCAGCCCAGGTGTCAGATAACAGGCTCCCAAGGCAGGTCTACTTCTCCCAGCTCAGTCAGGGTAGACGCACCACAGGAGGACAGAAGAAGCGGATCAAGGGTGTGCTGAAAGCCAATATGAACAAGTGCAACATTGACATTAACTCCTGGGAGACCATCGCCTTGGATCAAACCAGGTGGTAGCAGAGTCACTCAGAAGGATACCAGCATCTTGAGAGCCAATGATGACAAAATGAAGAGGAAAAAGGGAGTGCAGCGAAAAGAAAACACCGTGACCTAAATTACTAACACGTGTCCAGACATCCCACATGACAACAAATGTTCTATGTGCCATAATGTCTGCAGATCCCAAATTGGCCTCATCAACCATCTTCAAATGTATGGAAGGCAATCATCCTTGCAAGCACGGGATAGCCAATAATTGATGTTATATATGCTTGATGAGCTCCTGGGTAAGTACATCACTCTTGTGTGCAGACTATTCCATCTCTCTATTGAATCTCTAGCACATGATGCTGATGTCATGATACACATCGCTATCTCGTTACCGTAACTATTAACCCATTCTGATACACTTCCAGCCCAAGTATAATGTAAACTTTTTTTAAGAGCAACATTAACCTGCTGAGCCATTCCAGATGACCAGCTAATATAGCGATGCCAGCTCCGATGTCAATTTCTGCCATATTGACGAATCCAGTGCCTTGATCATGCACCTTTACTTTCCCTGGGAACTCTGTAGTTTCATGTCCAATTTCTTCAATTTTAAACAGGAAACAAATAGAGCGAGAAGATTTAAAAGCGCCTCTTGACGGATCGCTCCATGAAGAGGACAAACACCACATCGCTCTCTCTTTTATACATTGATAATAATTACGTTTCTTCGTCTCCAATAATTAGAACATTAAACACGTGTAATCAGTCCACCATAAATTGAGTCTCTCAGGTGGTTTCCAATTTCTAATGGAGCGGCGTAATTCTGTCGGGAGTGCCTCCACCGGGGAGCTCTCTGCAGAAACCTCAGGTACTGGGAACTCAGCTTCATCCATTTCCATGGGGACGACAGACTCACCTGTCACAGGTTGGCTCGCTACTTCACTGCTCGGATAGTCAACAATGTTTCCTGCTGGCAACATGGTTTTAGGTGGCACTACTGGCTGCTGGGTTCAATTCTCATCCTTGGACATGGTCTTCATGCTTCCGGACGATTCGTCAAAGGCCTTGTTTTGATACAATTCCTGGGATCCATCTCGAGCTGCTTCCACAATCTCTGCCGTACAAGGCTCCATCCACTGAATACGGCCTTGTTGATTTGCCTGAATCGTGACTTTTCTTCTAACTGAACTGACTGCCCTCTACCCTCCCCCGAAAATTCAGAAACACCAGGTTTAGTCTGGTCCTGAGATGCCTTAGAATCCTGTGCCTCACTTTGGACAACAGCAGATCCCTGCTGCTCCAATACTTGATGTGCTGCGTCGGAACTGGCAACGTGTCCAAGAAATTCATCACAATTTCCTGCAGTACTGGGGGAGATGCTGCACTCTCTGGTGAAGGCAGGCGACTAAGCACATCTGTATTCCCGACATGTGTTCCAGGCCAGTGCTTGAATGTATATTGGAAGGCAGACAAAATTAACACTCAACGCTGAATTATTGATGAAGCGATTGGCGGAATAGCCAATCTTCTTTAAAAAGATCCAAGAGTGGTTTGTGGTCCATAAGAATGGTAAAGTGCCTCCTATATGCATATTGGTGAATATTCTTTACCCCACATACTATTGACAAGCCTTCTTTTTAAATCTGTGAGTAGCTTTTCTTGGCCTCTGAGAGGGTTCTCGATGCCTATCCAATAGGTCTTTCAGATCTGTCGCCCATCCTATGGGACAAAACAGCACCGTCACCATATGGGGAGGCATCACAGGTTAAAACCAGTTCCTTAGACAGGTCGAAATGCACCAATATACTCAATGGAAGTAACAATCGCTTTAATCTGTGTTATAACCTGCCTGCTTACCATTGGCTGGGGACTAATGACAATCTCACAATCCTGTGGGAGTATGAGCTTCCCCAATGAGGGGGGCGGAGAAACCATTGGTAAACTCCTAGTATAAATAAAACTGGCCAGTTTGGACCAGTAGGAAGGGGTGTGCAGCGAGGGAATTTGCTGCTGCTGTTATATATATATATGTTATTGTCAATAAATGTTATTACTTTGCATCCTTAAAACTCGTGCTGGATTCTTCGTGGCCCTTACAAAACTGGCAACGAGGATGGGATGTTATAACCTGCCTGCTTACCATTGGCTGGGGACTATTGACAATCCCACAATCCTGTGGGTGTATGAGCTTCCCCAATGAGGGGGGCGGAGAAACCATTAGTAAACTCCATGTATAAATAAAGCTGGCCAGTTTGGAACCAGCAGGAAGGAGTGTGCAGCAAGGGAAGTTGCTGCTGCTGTTATATATATATATGTTATTGTAAATAAATGTTATTACTTTGTATCCTTAAAACTCGTGCTGGATTCTTCGTGGCCCTTACAAAAATCTGTTAAAAGCTTCTTTCTGGTGCGTCTTCCAAACCCAATGCTGGTGCTTCTTTGGTAGCATATGCAAAAGGGTCAAAATTGTCGACAAATGTGGTAGAAACTGCCTAAAGTAATTCACCATTCGTAGAATGACTTGCACCCAGATGTGTTTCCGGGGGCCGATGCCTCCTTTATTGCTCTGAGCTGGTCTTCCATGAGGTGTAATTCTTGTGTAGTTACGTGACAACCCAGATAGGTGACCTCAGTGGCTTGAAAAGTACATTTTTCCTGCTTGAGGAATACTCCAGCCTCTTGAAATTTCCTTAGCGCCTCCTCTCAATTAGCTAGGTACTCCGCTTCTAACAATTCAGTTTTCAAAACATCATCCACATATACTACAATTCACAGCAAATAGACTTTCCATTGTTCCCCAGATAATAACACATGCCCACAGTACACCAAAGGGTAGGTGTACATCCTGAAACAAGCCTTTGTCCGTGTTTATCATAACATAACCTCGAGAGGCCTTGTCTAACTCAAGTTGCTGATATGCGTGGCTCATATCTAGCTTTGTATAAGATTGACCTCCAGCCAGCTTTGTGTACAAACCTTCAATCTTGGGGATTGAATATTTATCTAACTTGCAGCCTGATTAACTGTTAATTTGTAGTATCCACAGATGCAGATGGTTTTGTCAGGCTTCACCACGGGGACTATGGGTGCTGCCCACTCCACAAATTGAACCAGCTGGATAGTGCGAGTTCCTTCCAATCTCTTAAATTCCGTGTCCAACTTTCTCGCAAGGCATATGGTACTGGTCTCGCTCTAGAAAATGAGGGGTTGCCTCTGAATCTACATAGATCTTTGCCTGCAGGTCCTTTATTTTATCTAACTTGTCGCAAAACGCATCCTCATACTTCTTCATTAACTCAGGCAGCCCCTCTTCCCATACTTGGAAGATCTCTATTCAAATAATTGGGGATTTCTCCCAGTGTCTTATCCAATAATTATCCCTCAATTAACATCGACAAACATAGCTGGTCATTTATCTTTGTGTTGTTTGTGGATCTTTTTTGAAATTGTCTACAGTTTTTCCGACATTATAGCCATGACTACACTTTAAAAGTACATTGGTCACTGTAAAGCATTCTGGGATGCACTGATATTGTGAAAGGCATCTTGCAAAATCTCTTTAAAAATTAAAATATGCAGTGTCTTCAGGGCTACCTACATCCATCAATCCTTGAATAATTCAACCAAAGTTCTTAAGACATGACCTTCTTTTCCAGAGCCATGTTGAGAATCTATAGTAATCCTTCTTTTTCAAGGTACTCATGCAGAGTCTGCTTAATGATTGCTTCTAACAGCTTTCTTAGAACAATCATTAAGTTAATAGGGCTATAATTTATTTCTTGGGCCTGACTCATTTTCCTTTTTGTATATTGGTACAATGCGAAATGCACTCCAGTCAATAAAAATGATTAAAGACTCCAGCTAGCTATTAAATATAGGAGCAAGGGCCTCAATTAGCACAGCTCCCATTTTTTGAGTAGCCTCGGGTAAATGGCGGCTGGACCACTAGCCCGATACAGTTTCAGACCCTTTCTCTTTTCAGGATTACATCTGTATCCACTTTAACATTTACAAAGATATTAATGGTAGCTGAGCTTAATCTCCAGGAGTGAAGAATATTGCAAAATAACCATTTCAAATCTCAGGCATGACCTCGGAGTTCACCTGAAACTGCTGTGACCTTATGATGTCCTTTGTCACCCTCTGACCCCTAACGCAATTAGGAAAGATTTTACATCCACAACTTCCTTTTCCACTGACAGTAAAATGAAATCCACAGAACAACAGGTATGACAGGCTTAGCCTGACCAATGCAACTTCCATCCAGGCATTTGTACAAACTGAAAAAAACCCACAATGCTACACCAATTCCCATGGGTTTTCTTAGGAAACAAAAATCCTCTCCTGTTCTCTCCACCTTGCTGCTCGGCTGCCTCTCCCTCTCTGCAGGCTGCCTACATTGGAAAGCCTAACTGAGCGACAAAACTGACCACTAATCTGTCCACTGCCCACACTCACTGGGAGATTGTGCCAACCTTACCTGGCAAACAACCTGCGTGAGTTTCTCAACGCCATAGCAGTGATGAGTATGAAAGGTTGTCGGAATTTCAACCTTGCCTGGATTTTCTGCTCCCACTAGTAATGGTGGGAGTAAATTGTCTGTGATCACCCGTCATTTCTTCTCTGAAATTGACAGCGACCTCTGGAGTCCACGCATGTTCAGTTAAAGAGGGGATGCAGAAATTGCCATCAGTGGGTCTTTAGAGGGTGCACTGGTCCCAACAGACTACAATCAAGTGGAAATCATTGAACTGATGCTAACTTCCATTGTCTTGCTGCTAGGATCACTGCAAAAAAACTTGCTAAAAGATACACCTTGGTGAATGGGGTTTAACAAGTTCTTTTTAATGGCATATTAAGTTCATAGCTACACTGCTTTTTATATTTCTATATTTCAGAAATGTCATTTCTCCATTATGATTTTAAAAATCCTCATTTTTAAGCAAACCATTACAATATATATTATTGATACTTTGGCTTCCAGCTTAATCATCTGTGTATGTACCAATCATTTATTTTGCTACCTTTAAAGTTTAAATGGAGTGAAGGGGTTCAGTGGTCTCTGATTCCTGGTTTGCTGTCATCCTGACAATTGTAGTACATTTGCTGGCATCTTTCCAGCTACAAAAGCTGATGGACATGCAGCAAGCAAATCCATTTCTGATGGGGTGTCTTCACATGCCACACCTTTGCTGATGGCTGAGGAGGCCAATCCTTGGGAGGCAGGTTCTGCCACAAATGCTGGGCATGAAGCAATCAAATGTCATTGTGTAATGTTGTTTTTAGCGTTGGCTTCTGTCGCCAAGCCATGTAGACACTGATAATCGGGGTGGTGCACGTCAGCCCACAGGAGGTGCAGCCATTTTCTTCTCTGATCCAGTTAGTGACTCCCAGGTGGAACAATCGATGCATAGGGCCCTCATGCCACACTTGCAAAGATCCTTGAGGTGTAACTTTGGGCATTCCATTGGTCAACTGGCTCCGGCTTCTTCGCCATGTGGAAAGTCCTTGGGTATGAGACCTGTCTTCAATCCTGTGGCCATCCCCTAGCCAACAAAGCTGCCTCTGTTTGATAAGTGTTAACAAATTTGGGAGCTCTGCCTTGGAGAGGACTGCTGCATTCATAACCCTGTCCTGTCAGAATATATACAGAATCAGTTGCAGGCAGCAAAGATGGAAATTGTTGAGCTTCCTTTCCTATGTTTGACAGCCATGTAACAAGGTGCTGAGAATATAGACCTTATAAACCATCAGCTTGGTATAAGAGTCGGCTTGATGTTATCCCAGTTAGCAAATGTTCCATCGGTAAATATTGTGAATGTGTATGTTAGTTTACTGTCATACAAAGATATATGTGTTCAAATTGCTGAAAAAAGAGATATGCCCTTGAAGCTTTTCATCTTGCACTCAGAACACATTCACACGATGAGTGACGATGTCCTGATGAGTGCAAGATGAAAAGCTTTGACATGCCCCTTTTTTCAGCAATCCTCAAGTTCTTTGCTCCCACAAGACTCTGTGTTAATAACATTCAAATACCAATATAATAATAATAATCTTTATTAGTGTGATAATTAGGCTTACATTAACACTGCAATGAAGTTACTTTAAAAATCCATGCAAATATATTACTCCATGCAAATTAGCCCTCGTATCTTGAATGTCTACCTTGCTTCTTTTAAGGGTTTAGATTCTCCGCCGGCGGGATGCTCCGGGTGGGATTCTGTGATCCTGAGGCTAAGTGTTGACGCCGTTGCGTTTCTCGACGGCGTCAACACGGCCTCAGGATCTGCAATTCTGGCCCCTACAGCGGGCCAGCACGGCACTGGAGCAGACCCACGCCGCTCCAGCTGCTGATCCCGGTGTCAAATGGGCACCGCGGGATCCGTGCATGCGCAGTGGCACCGGCGCCAACGCGCGCATGCGCAGTGGCTTCCTTCAATGCGCTGGCCCCGACGCAACATGGCGCAGGACTACAGGGGCCGGCACGGAAGGAAGGAGGCCCCCAGCCAGAGAGGCCGGCCTGCCGATTGGTGGCCCCGATCGCGGGCCAGGCCACAGCAGAGGCCCCCCCTGGGGTCGGACCCCCCTACCCCCACACAGGCCGCCCCCCGACCCTTCCACGCCGAGTTCCCGCCGGCTGAGAGCAGGTGTGGACGGCGTCGGTGGGACTCGGCTTTTTTACGACGGCCGCTCGGCCCATCCCGGGCCGAGAATCGGCGGGCGGGCCGTGTAGAGCAGCCGCGACCAGCGCTGTGCCAACCACACCGCGTCGGGGCGATGTGGCGTGATTTGCGCCAGTCGCGGGGATCCTCCGGCCCGGCCCCAGGCTGAGAGAATCCCGCCCTCCGTCTGGCCGGCAGCCCAGGGTTTCCCAACGGCATGGGGTTGCTCCAGAATGGGAAACCCCATTGACCAGCCAGCGTAATGGAGCATCCCGCCGGCGGGGTGAAACTGAAATGTGGCGCAGCGGGGCGGAGAATCCAGCCCAAGGACTTTGTGATGGAGTAACCGCTGAAGTGATAATTGCCTTTTAATGTAGATTTTTAAACAGTTGTCACTTTCCATCCACTAAAGGTGAAAGTGGGTGTGATCGTGTAGCAGACTGTGTCAATCATCTTGTTGGATTTGCATTTTTGGGCTGGATTATTAAACAAGGTGTACAAGTCTTTTTTCCCTTCACTATACTGCCCCTACAGATAACATTTTGTGAGTTTGATATTTCTGGGAGGCAGCAATACGACTCACTGCTGGACGATTAACGTCGATTCACCCATTCATATCACTTGTGGCTCAGATGACGGCATTCTCACCCGTGAGTCAGGAGGTTGTGGGTTTACGTCGCAATCCAGGACCCCAGACCAGAAATCATGGCCTGCAGAATGCTGCGGAAATGCTGCACAGTTGGAGGTGCTGTCTTTCAGATGAGGTGTTAACCTGAGGCCCTTTCAGCCCTCTCAATTGGATGTAAAAGATCCATGGCACTATTTTGAGGAGCTGGGGAATCCAGGCCAATATTTACCCACCACCTCCCCCCTCCGCCCCCGTCCCACACACACAATGAACATCGTGGGCCGAAGGGCCTGTACTGCGCTGTATTGTTCTATGTTCTATGCCAACATTGAGGGCATTTAAAAGTTTATTGGATAAACATATGGATGATAATGGTATAGTGTAGGTTAGATGGCTTTTGTTTCGGTGCAACATCGTGGGCCGAAGGGCCTGTACTGCGCTGCATTGTTCTATGTTCTATCACACAAACAGATCAACAGGTCATTATCGCATTGCTGTTTGTGGGATCTTACTGTGTACAGATTGGCTGCCACATTTGCTACATTATGACAATGACCAGGCTTTTAAAGTACTTAATTGGCTGAAAAGCTCAATGGGATGAGATTATGAAAGGCGCTATATGGATGCAAGTCTTTCTTTTCCATTCAAAAGTCGTGACAAGTGATGAATTCCCCTCTGTACATACATTTTGTCTATTATAGGCAAAGACAGATTCCAGAGCCTTATAGCTTGATTTTAATTTGCAGGTGAAATTAAACTGAGCAACATACAGAGGAACGTCAGAAGGCAAATGCAGGAAGACTTCTCCCTCTTCTGCCTTGGAATTGGGTTTGATGTGGACTACGACTTCCTGGAAAGGATAGCTCTCGAAAACCGAGGAGTCGCTCGCCGCATTCAGGCAAATGTGAATGCATCCAGTCAGCTGACGGTAATGCGTTACTAAAAACAATCAGTTAAGGCTTTTTTGCTTCTGCTTTCCATTTGTTTTAGAATCATAGAATCCCTACAGTGCAGAAGGAGGCCATTCAGCCCATCAAGTCTGCACCGACCCTTTGAACAACCACACTACCTAGGCCCAATCCCCCGGCCTATTCCTGCAACTCCACCCTAACGGGCAATTTAGCATGGCCAATCTGTACATCCTTGGACTGTGGGTGGAAACCGGAGCACCCAGAAGAAACCCACACAGACACAGGGAGAAAGTCACCCGAGGTAGGAATCAAACCTGGCGCTGTGATGCAGCAGTGCTAACCACTACGCACCGTACCGCCCTAACTCACATGGATTCTGTTTTTTGTTGCCAGTTCAGTTATGGTTGTTGCTATGACAGTCAAATTCTTCCCCAACACTTCTTTTCTGGGCAGTAGATGAAAGGGTTGATGCTATAATTAACTTTAAAGGGCCTCACGGCGCCGAGGTCCCAGGCTCGATCCCGGCTCGAGGTCACTGTTCGTGTGGAGGTTGCACATTCTCCCCGTGTTTGCGTGGGTTTCACCCCCACAACCCAAAGATGTGCAGGGTAGGTGGATTGGCCATGCCAAATTGCCCCTTAATTGGAAAAAATGATTGCCTGTAGTTTATCAATACATTTCTCTTGGGTAAATTGATGTTAAGAATTATAATTTCACCCCAAGTCTTTTCCTACAGCTTTTAGATATTTCTACTGGCAAGCATCAAGCGAACGTTTGAATTATTTCAGCCTGAACTACTTTCTTTAAAAAATTAGCATTATTATTTTGTGCATTCCTTTACTGGTTCTTCTGACTTTGTACTTCAAAGTTGCACCCAATTTTGAAGTTATTTTATTTCTAGGATCTCTTTACTCTAAAGAGAATTATTTCATGGTCTCCCTGTCTAATCTGCTGTGTGGTGGTCCACTTCCTGCTACCTCTGTGGGGGCAAATGCAAGGTCACCACTTGACAGCATAAGTGGACCTCCAGCTAGGTAGGCAAAGGGGTCGCTTATGCGCCCTCGTCCAACTATTCCACGGAAATGTCCGTCGGAGTGCCTGTCATTCCATTTTCCAGTTCCTAATAATACACCAGCTTGGGCAGTACTCTTCCTGCAGAACCCCCTTCTGGACCGGGGGGTGGGGATGGGGGGTGGGGGGGAGTGGATAGGGGGGGGGGAGGTGGATATCACTGTATTGATGTGTTGAAAAGTTCAAGTTGAATTTAGTTACCAGACTGTGATTCTAATTGTGAATGACAGGATTTCTATGAAGAAGTGGCCACACCATTGCTGCGAATGATCAACATACAATATGGCGATGATGTATCAGAGGTGACGCAAGATAGTTTTGACAAGTATTTCAGTGGATCTGAGATCATTATAGCAGGAAAATTTAAGAACAAGAAGCCTTCAACTATGACATGTCGGGTGTCAGCATCTTCAGTAAGTGCATGTAGCAACCCATTGATCTCAGTACAACTGCTTGGACCTTAGTAAATATAATATAGTTCTTACAGTTCTAACAATTACTTGTCACTTGTTTAGCCCATAATTTCCAGTGGAGAATTTGCTTCGCATAAATGTTTTTGATGAGTTGCTGTGTGTTAAAGCTCCTGTGCCTGTGGGATACAGTAGCAATGGACTCATTAGCCCCATAGCTAATTCTTTATGTAGATTCATCTCTCATCTGGGCACTAACAAGAATAAAATGAAAAGACAAATTTTAAAGCTCAGGATGGGATGAAGATATTAAGAGAAAGTCGTAAAGGAAGAGAGAGAAGATGGGAATGAGAAAGTGGCAGAAGGATGGCGAGAAACAATGGGGAAGTGATAAGGGATGAGGAAAGGGCATGAAAAATGAGGAAACGATGGGGGAAGAAGACAGATAAATGGAAGATACGGTTCCATTTGTCAATGCTGTTAAATCAACTGAAGTGTTTTACAGTGACTTACATCTTAGAGTTCAGTAGTTATCGCAATGTGATCAGGGCACGAGGTGAACTCTTTGTTCTTCTTCAAGGATTACATCCACATCTGTAATATCCACTAGAACAGGTAGACAGGAACTTGGTTATCATTTCATCCATAAGATAACGGGCTGGATTTTCCATTTCTCCGGCTAAGTGCCGGCTCGAACAGAGAATATGCGGGAGTTTCACAACAGGAAAATCAGCGGCGACCCCTCACCGCACCGAGTGAAACTCCCGTGGATCACGCCGAAAACAGACGGAAAATGGCCGGGTCCCAGGCCGCGCATGCGCACGGCAGACGGCCTGCACCGGTTGCGCCTTACAACATGGCACCGGCTGTGCGAGAAACCTAACCCGCCAACCGCGACCCCACAGCCAACCCCTGGCCACCCCGCACCAGCCTCCCCATCCCGAGCAGAAGCCCCCCTCCGGCACGGATCGCAGCCGAATGTGGCGGCACTGAACAACTGTCCACAGCCGGCAAGCTGGGTTCCCGAACGCTGGGACCACACGTGTCTTGCGCCGTTGGGAACTCGGCCCATTGGGGGCAGAGCATCGCGGGTGGGCTGGCTGATGACGCGCCAACGGCCTTGTGACTGCGCGCGCCGTGTGTCATGATGACGCCATTTTGGAGGGAGCGGACCGGTGTCAAACCAGTGCCGGCCCCGATTGCGGTGTCAGAATCCATTCACCGCCCGATCTCCGATCACAATTTCGGCGGTGGGCCACGGAGAATCCACCCAACACCGCTGGTAGCGATTTAGTTAACCTAGAGTTCAAGCAGGATAGGTTGAATCATCTAGTTTATTGTCTAAGATTATCAGCAGCCTTAAACAGGACCAGCCTGAGAAAATTTCAGAATGTTGTAACTAACAAATTAGATTTCAACAAAAGATTTAAGAGAAAATGGATATTTATATGATCTGTAGTGAAGTTGTAAATTGGATTAATAATGAGTTAGGTGATGGGAAAGAAAGTGAAAATAATTTGAATAGCGTAGATCTGAAAAGTAAGGTTTAACAGCAATAACCTGCCAAACATAACATTTTGATGATTTCATTTTGCATTTTGCTATTTTTCCATCAAGCTTGCCAGTGTAGAAAGAGATCAGGTCTCCATTTATAAATCCCCCAACGCAACTCCCAAATCCCACCTCCAACACTCCAATTTACCTGTTGGGGCACCCTTGACGCCCCTTGCCCCCACCTCATCTGGGCACCCCTAGGCACAATCCCCAGCAGGGGCAAAATGCCACTTTGGCACCATAGCACTACTGGCCTGACATCCTGGCAGTGCCACCTGGCCACCCAGAGACCAACCACCCCGGGAGCCTCCAATCGCCTGGGAGACGCCCCTAAGTGCCATTCCGCCTAGTCCCTGTTTTTGGAGACCAGTGCTAATCGGCACCCAGCTGGGGTCTCCTCTGCGAGGGGATTCAATCCCGGGCGCTGGTTAGATCCGGTGGAGACATATCTAAGTGTACCTAACTGCAGACTTAGATATGCAAAATGAGATCTGCTCATTGTGGGAGGATCCAGATTGTGACACCTTGCGCAATTCCATTCGATCTTGCAGGAGACTTCTTGTGGGATTAGCCGACCATGTCACATCCCGGGTCAGGCGTGGCGTGGCTGTTTGATTTCGCCCAATCTCTCAAATGTCTGATAAGTCTAAGTCTCCACAGACATTCCTTACATTTCAACTCTTTGACAGAGGGATCAGGGTTTTAACTATTCTCCACACTATCTCAAGCAAGTGCAATGCTCAAAGTGACTCACTGATGAAGGAGCTACACTCCGAAAGATAGTGATTCAAAATAAACCTGTTGGACTTTAACCTGGTGTTGTAATACTTTTTACTATGCTCAAAGTGATCAGAGAACTACCCAATTTAGTAATGACTTCCTTTGACTTGTAATTCTATGGGATTTGTCGTGTTAGGTACACTGGTCTAACACTGGCTGCAACTGGATGCAGCTTAGATCAGAAAGATACTCCAGACCTTGAAGTTAGTTCAATCAGGTTTATTGAACTAATAGCACAGTTCTCTGTGAGTTTGACTCTCTGCTAACTTAACTCTGGTTACTCTGTCTGGCTGAACCAGACTAGCTCTTAGCCACGTGGTGGAGGTGTGAGATTGTAATAACACCCTTGACTGACTCTCTAGATGTCCATCAGTGGAAAGAGGCAGAGTGTGAGTGCCTCGTGTCTTTTATAGTCAGATCCCACCCCTGAGTGTCCTGCCTCTTTATTGGTCATGTCCTGTTCTCTGTGTCCATTAGCTGCTTGTCTGTATATCATCATGTGTGTGTCCGCATATCATGATATCTCCCCTTTTTTTAATGTTTGGATGACATATGTGAACGTATTTACAAGAATAGGCCAATATTAACATATATACATGCAGTGGATGTGAACATATGTACATGTGAAAACAGCTGTCTCATGCGAGAACACAGAACATAGCAAACAGAACAAATGTCCATAAGTCCAGTCTCTGTGGCTTGCGTCTGATCCTGGTCGACCGCCGGAGAGGTGGTGGTGGGGACGACAGCGCCTTGATGGGCGGGATTGAAGTCTGACTGGTGGCTTCGTGAGTCGAGGTATTAGGAGGTGGCAAAACAACAGAAGGAAACGGAGAAGAATGTGGTTACGGGCAGGCAACTTTGCGCAGTGCCCGTCTGTTTCGTCGCACAACAGAACCATCAGCCAGACACACAACATACGAGCGGGGGGGCAGCAGCCTGTCGAACAACGACAGCTGGAGCTGACCAGCCTCCATCAGGGATCTTGACCCAAACAGTGTCTGACGGGGATAACATGGGCAAATCGGTGGCATGAGCATCATAGCCCTGTTTTTGCCGGTCTCGGAGCTGCTGCACCTTCTGCAGCACCGGGAGGTGATCCAGGTTGGGCAAGTGTATGGCTGGAAGTGTCGTTCACAGGTCCCTGTTCATCAGGAGTTGAGCCGGCGACATGTCAGTGGACAGTGGGGTCGACCTGTACGCAGCAGTGCAAGGTGAATGTCAGACGCAGAATCCTTGGCCTTGCAGATGAGCTGCTTCACTATGTGCACCCCTTTCTCAATGTTTCCGTTTGACTGCGGATAGTGTGGGCTGGAAGTGATCTGCCAAACGGTGTGTTGAAGGTGCAGAGCCTTCTGCTGGACCCGTCCAGCTGGATTTGCCAGAATCCATGTGACGCATCTAACTTCGTGAAAAACCGTGCATGTGCCATCTCACTGGTGAGTTCCTCCCGCTTTGGGATGGGGTACTGTTCACGCATTATATTCTGGTTGAGATCCTTGGGATCAATGCAGATGCGCAGGTCTCCAGAGGGTTTTTTAACCACCACCATCGAGCTGACCCAGTCAGTCGGTTCGGGTACCCTGGAAATGATCCCTTGCTGCTGCAGCTCCTCGAGCTGTTCCTTCAGGCGCTCCTTCAGCGGAGCCGGGACCCGGCGTGGTGCATGGACCAGTGGCTTGGCATCAGGTCACAGTAGGATCTTGTACCGATATGGCAAAGTGCCCATCCCGTCAAACATATCTGGATACTGAGCGAGGATGTCGTCAATGCCAGATTGAAGAACCACGTTGGAGGATGTCGTTGAATAAACCCACTACACCAGGTTTAACTTTTTGCAGGCATGCGCGCCCAGTAGGGATGCCCTGTCCGGCTTGACAATTTCAAACCTTAGCCGTGCATGGGTACTCCGGTTGGAGACGAGTAGATGGCAGTACCCCAGTGCCGTGATGGTGTTACCGTTATTGTCCAGGAGCTGGCAGGCTGCTGGAAGGACCTCCGGGTGCTTCATTATGCATTTGAAGTGAGAGGAGGTTGGCAGAAGCACCTGTGTCCAGCTTGAACTGGATGGAGCAGCGGTTGACCTGCATCACCGCACGCCATTCGTCCTCCGAATCCACAGCGAGGATGGACTGAATGCGAGATGGGTTAGGTGTGGCGTGTTCACGTGTGGTAATGATGCCCACTTGGTAGGCAGACTCCAGGCACTCGTCCTCTGGATCCGTTGTACTGCCAGGATCAGAATCCTGTAATCGTTGTTGCACATTCTGGATGTGCCGTCGTCAGAATTGGGAGCGCTGGCCCCTGACTGGCGGTGCAGACCTGCACAAGGCTGCATAGTGTCCAGGCTTCCCGCAGTTTAAACATCACCTGCCTCTTGCAGGGCAGTGTCCCTTTAAGTGGGCGGTGCCACAGTTCGGGCACGTCATGACGTCGGCATCGTGACACGTGTACGTCGTCGCACATGCGCAGTGCTGCCGGCAGACGTCTGCACCTGCGCAGTGTGGGTGTCGACCGCTTCGTTATCACGTTCACATCGCGCATGTGTGGGGCTCCGGGAAAAGCGCGCAAGATGGTCGCTGTCTTCAATGCTGAGGCGCTGCATCTGGGAGATGGCCTGCACACTCACTGCCTCGCGGAAGGCAAGTTTCTCACTTTCAGCTGATTTGTATTGGGAATACCGATTTTTTGCGTGCTCATGCACTGTACATTTTTCAATTGCGACTGGCAGGGTCATCTGCTTGATTTTTAAGAGCTGCTCTCTCAGAGGATCAGAGGGAACTCCAAACATGATTTGGTCTCTGATCATGGAGTCAGCAACACCACCAAAGTTGCAGGACAGCGCTAGCAGGCGGAGGCTAGTTAAGAAGGCATTGAAAGATTCATCTTTACCTTGAAGACGTTGTTTGAATATGTAGCGCTCGAAGATTTCATTGGTGTCCACTTCACAGAGACTATTGAACTTGTCCAGGTTGTTCTGAAACTTTGTCTTGTCCTGGCCTTCAGTGAAGTTAAACGAGTTGAAGAGTTCGATGGCTTGATCACCCGCTGTTGAGAGGAGAAGCGCGATCTTTCTTGCATCAGACGCACCCTCGAGATCTGAGGCTGCGATGTACAGCAGAGACTTTTGCTTGAATGTCCGCCAGTTGCCACTGAGATTGCCAGAGGTCCTGAGCTGGTGAGGAGCCTGAATCTTCTCCATGGTGCCAGGATACATTTGCTGGTCATCACGGAACGGACTCAGGTAAGCCACCATTAAATTAGTGGGTTTAAATTAGCTCCTCACCAGCTCAGGACCTCCTGGTATCATGTCATGTTAGGTACACTGGTCTAACACTGGCTGCAACTGGATGCAGCTTAGATCAGAAAGATACTCCAGACCTTGAAGTTAGTTCAATCAGGTTTATTGAACTAATAGCACAGTTCTCTGTGGGTTTGACTCTCTGCTAACTTAAGTGTGGTGACTCTGTCTGACTGAACCAGACTAGCTCTTAGCCACGTGGTGGAGGTGTGAGATTGTAACAACACCCTTGACTGACTCTCTCGATGTTCATCAGTGGAAAGAGGCAGAGTGTGAGCGCCTCGTGTCTTTTATAGTCAGATCCCACCCCTGAGTGTCCTGTCTGCTTATTGGTCATGTCCTGTTCTCTGTGTCCATTAGCTGCTTGTCTGTATATCATTATGTGTATGTCTGCATATCATGACAGGGTTGGCTGTGTAGTTCAGCATTCTATTAGCTTTCTTGTTTGATGCTGTGCATTGATTCAACACATTAACCATTGTGTCGACTAGAACTCCGTAGTCTCTTTCAGTTTTGTTCTTGGCTTTGTGGAGTGAGCGGTACTTTATCTGTGTTTAAATGAGTTTAATCTGGCATTGCTCTGTCCACTTACACATTTTATCAATTCATATTTCAGAACTGCTCAGTTTCGGATTATAAACCCCACCACTGAAAATAACTACTTTTGGCAGTCAGTTACGTTGGCTGGCATTAACCTCAGTTTCAAAGTTGCTGTTTATCTTGAGCAGAAACGGCTGTGTTAACTCACTACTTTGCATTTGTTAAAGGGCGCTTAACGCAAGAAAGCCGTAAGTAAATAGCAACTCATTAATGTTCAATTAAATTATGTTTACTTAAACCCTTCTAATTCTCTTCTAATTAGAGTTTGGACTAAGCCAGTACTTCTAAAGCTTTCCTCTGCTGTGGCCCCATTTTAATGCTTCACCCTTGATGTGACCCCAAAGTGAAAATTGGGGCTGGTGGGGATACAAACAGAAAAAAACAACAAAAGACACCCACCATTTTGTAAAGAGGTCATTGGATTAGGCTACGGCCACAGGTAAAAGATAATTGTGTACATTTGAAGGGGGCCTCGCCACCAATCCCAGGACTGTCAATCCTGAGTCTCCGCTCCACGGCCGCTGTTGCTTCCTGGGAGCTCGCCGCTCCGGTAGCTCACCCTGCAACCACACTCAGTTCAGGAAAGCCTGGACTAGAAGTACCAACTGGTGTGTTGGGTGTTCTGGATCACAAACAGGTCACCAATACTTGAAGTGGTGCAACTCTATTTTATTATAAGGTTAACTATATTAACATACTTGAACTGTGGGTAAATACAATACCAGCTTTAACTGTTGACCCTTGCCTAGTCCTAACCAGGTGATGCACTCAGCACATGGTGAATGTCTGTGTTGCAGGCTGTGAGCTCTGTGCTCCAAGCTGGCTGCTACTAGAATGAGCGGGAACTCTCCTATCCCCTGTCTTTATAGTGCGTGTGCTCTCACAGGTGATTGGCTGCGATATTGTGTATGCTGATTGGTCCCACTGCATGTCCATCTGTGTGTATGTGTGTGTCTGCACCATAATATACTGGTGTATATTATGACATCCCCCCTTTTATATAAAGAACATGTGCCTGCGTGACAATAAATATTGTGTAGTGAATGTGCCTGACTATGTTTGTGCATGTTATTTACATGACTATGTACATGAGGCTAATCTATTTACGCGGGAAGGTGCCTGGTGCAGAGAAATAGGGTGTCACACCAACAACGAAATGAACATTATATACAAACTACTGGAACGATGAAACAGGATAACAGAACAGATCAAAGAGTCCAACATTGTAAAACTCATAAGTCAAGTCTCTGAGGTGGGCGACGAATTCTGGTTGACCGCCTCAAGGGTGGGTCAGGAGCCACCAGCTGAGGAAGGGGCTGGGCCACGGCAGAGTGAGGAGAATGCAGAGTATTCGGAATCTCCACATAGTCCAGGTTGGGGACAACAGGAGGGCGTCGCACCGGTGGAGGATCACATACCGAGCGTGGAACGAGACAAAGGGCAGGCCGATTGCGGCAGCGAATGGAACCATCTGGCAGACGAACCAGGAACAAGCGGGGAGCCACCTGCCGAAGAACCACAGCAGTTGCAGACCAGCCACCCTCTGGAAGATGGATGCGGATGTTGTCATCCGGCGCCAGAGCAGGGAGATCAGTCACCCGAGCGTCATAAAGAACAAAGAACAAAGAAATGTACAGCACAGGAACAGGCCCTTCGGCCCTCCAAGCCCGTGCCGACCATACTGCCCGACTAAACTACAATCTTCTACACTTCCTGGGTCCGTATCCTTCTATTCCCATCCTATTCATATATTTGTCAAGATGCCCCTTAAATGTCCCTATCGTCCCTGCCTCCACTACCTCCTCCGGTAGTGAGTTCCAGGCACCCACTACCCTCTGCGTAAAAAACTTGCCTCGTACATCTACTCTAAACTTTGCCCCTCTCACCTTAAACCTATGCCCCCTAGTAATTGACCCCTCTACCCTGGGGAAAAGCCTCTGACTATCCACTCTGTCTATGCCCCTCATAATTTTGTATACCTCTATCAGGTCGCCCCTCAACCTCCTTCGTTCCAGTGAGAACAAACCGAGTTTATTCAATCGCTCCTCATAGCTTATGCCCTCCATACCAGGCAACATTCTGGTAAATCTCTTCTGCACCCTCTCTAAAGCCTCCACATCCTTCTGGTAGTGTGGCGACCAGAATTGAACACTATACTCCAAGTGTGGCCTAACTAAGGTTCTATACAGCTGCAACATGACTTGCCAATTCTTATACTCAATGCCCCGGCCAATGAAGGCAAGCATGCCGTATGCCTTCTTGACTACCTTCTCCACCTGTGTAGCCCCTTTCAGTGATCTGTGGACCTGTACTCCTAGATCTCTTTGACTTTCAATACTCTTGAGGGTTCTACCATTCACTGTATATTCCCTACCTGCATTAGCCCTTCCAAAATGCATTACCTCACATTTGTCCAGGTTAAACTCCATCTGCCATCTCTCCGCCCAAGTCTCCAGACAATCTAAATCCTGCTGTATCCTCAGACAGTCCTCATCGCTATCCGCAATTCCACCAACCTTTGTGTCGTCTGCAAACTTACTAATCAGACCAGTTACATTTTCCTCCAAATCATTTATATATACTACAAAGAGCAAAGGTCCCAGCACTGATCCCTGTGGAACACCACTGGTCACAGCCCTCCAATTAGAAAAGCATCCCTCCATTGCTACCCTCTGCCTTCTATGGCCTAGCCAGTTCTGTATCCACCTTGCCAGTTCACCCCTGATCCCGTGTGACTTCACCTTTTGTACTAGTCTACCATGAGGGACCTTGTCAAAGGCCTTACTGAAGTCCATATAGACAACATCTACTGCCCTACCTGCATCAATCATCTTAGTGACCTCCTCGAAAAACTCTATCAAGTTAGTGAGACACGACCTCCCCTTCACAAAACCGTGCTGCCTCTCACTAATACGTCCATTTGCTTCCAAATGGGAGTAGATCCTGTCTCGAAGAATTCTCTCCAGTAATTTCCCTACCACTGAAGCAAGGCTCACCGGCCTGTAGTTCCCGGGATTATCCCTGCCACCCTTCTTAAACAGAGGAACAACATTGGCTATTCTCCAGTCCTCCGGGACATCCCCTGAAGACAGCGAGGATCCAAAGATTTCTGTCAAGGCCTCAGCAATTTCCTCTCCAGCCTCCTTCAGTATTCTGGGGTAGATCCCATCCGGCCCTGGGGACTTATCTACCTTAATATTTTTTAAGACACCCAACACCTCGTCTTTTTGGATCACAATGTGACCCAGGCTATCTACACCCCCTTCTCCAGACTCAACATCTACCAATTCCTTCTCTTTGGTGAATACTGATGCAAAGTATTCATTTAGTACCTCGCCCATTTCCTCTGGCTCCACACATAGATTCCCTTGCCTATCCTTCAGTGGGCCAACCCTTTCCCTGGCTACCCTCTTGCTTTTTATGTAAGTGTAAAAAGCCTTGGGATTTTCCTTAACCCTATTTGCCAATGACTTTTCATGACCCCTTCTAGCCCTCCTGACTCCCTGCTTAAGTTCCTTCCTACTTTCCTTATATGCCACACAGGCTTCGTCTGTTCCCAGCCTTTTAGCCCTGACAAATGCCTCCTTTTTCTTTTTGACGAGGCCTACAATATCATTCGTCATCCAAGGTTCCCGAAAATTGCCGTATTTGTCTTTCTTCCTCACAGGAACATGCCTGTCCTGTATTCCTATCAACTGACACTTGAAAGCCTCCCACATGTCAGATGTTGATTTGCCCTCAAACATCCGCCCCCAATCTATGCTCTTCAGTTCCCGCCTAATATTGTTATAATTAGCCTTCCCCCAATTTAGCACATTCATCCTCGGACCACTCTTATCCTTGTCCACCAGTACTTTAAAACTTACTGAATTGTGGTCACTGTTACCGAAATGCTCCCCTACTGAAACATCTACCACCTGGCCGGGCTCATTCCCCAATACCAGGTCCAGTACCGCCTCTTCCCTAGTTGGACTGTTTACATATTGTTTTAAGAAGCCCTCCTGGATGCTCCTTACAAACTCTGCCCCGTCTAAGCCCCTGGCACTAAGTGAGTCCCAATCAATATTGGGGAAGTTGAAGTCTCCCATCACCACAACCCTGTTGTTTTTACTCTTTTCCAAAATCTGTCTACCTATCTGCTCCTCTATCTCCCGCTGGCTGTTGGGAGGCCTGTAGTATACCCCCAACATTGTGACTGCACCCTTCTTATTCCTGATCTCTACCCATATAGCCTCACTGCCCTCTGAGGTGTCCTCTCGCTGTATAGCTGTGATACTCTCCTGAACAAGTAGCGCAACTCCGCCTCCCCTTTTACATCCCCCTCTATCCCGCCTGAAACATCTAAAACCTGGAACGTTTAGCTGCCAATCCTGCCCTTCCCTCAACCAGGTCTCTGTAATGGCAACAACATCATAGTTCCAAGTAGTAATCCAAGCTCTAAGTTCATCTGCCTTACCCGTAATGCTCCTTGCATTAAAACATATGCACTTCAGGCCACCAGACCCGCTGTGTTCAGCAACTTCTCCCCGTCTGCTCTGCCTCAGAGCCACACTGTCCATATTCCCTAGTTCTCCCTCAACGCTCTCACCTTCTGACCTATTGCTCCCGTGCCCACCCCCCTGCCATACTAGTTTAAACCCTAGTCATGCGCCGCCTTGTGTTCTGCACGAGACTGTTGCATCCGCTGAAGGACCGGAACGTGGTCGAGGTCTGGGATGTGAATGGACGGCACCGTGGTCCTGAGGGTGTGACCCATGAGCAGCTGGGCTGGCGACAGGCCCGTGGAGAGTGGGGCCGAACGACAGGCCAGCAAGGCGAGGTAGAAGTCGGATCCTGCATCGGCAGCATTGCAGAGGAGCCGTTTGACGATGTGGACGCCCTTTTCCGCTTTGCCATTGGATTGGGGGTGCAGGGGACTGGATGTCACATGCACAAAGTTGTACCTGCTGGCAAAGTTGGATCATTCCTGGCTCGCGAAGCAGGGGCCATTGTCCAACATCACAGTGAGTGGGATGCCGTGACGAGCAAAGGTCTCCTTGCAGGCACGGATGACCGCTGATGATGTGATGTCGTGCAGGCGTACGACCTCCGGGTAGTTCGAAAAATAGTCTACAATCAGAACATAGTCCCTGCCGAGCGCATGGAACAGGTCAACGCCTACCTTAGACCAAGGGGACGTGACCAACTCATGGAGCTGTAGGGTCTCACGTGGTTGGGCCGGCTGGAACCGCTGACAGGTGGGGCAGTTGAGCACTGTGTTGGCGATGTCTTCATTGATGCCGGGCCAGTACACAGCCTCTCGGGCCCTCCGTCGGCACTTCGCCACGCCAAGATGGCCCTCGTGTAGCTGTTCCAAAATGAGCTGCCACATGCTGTGCGGGATCACGATGCAGTCCAGCATCAGGAGGACACCATCGACTACTGCCAGGTCATCTCTGATATTGTAGAACTGCGGGCATTGGCCCTTGAGCCACCCGTCCATCATGTGGCACATGACACGCTGTAGTAGGGGTCAGCCGCAGTCTCGCGGTGAATGTGGATAAGGCGTTCATCCGTGGCCGGCAGATTGGAGGCCGTGAAGGCCACATGGGCGTCAACCTGGCAGACGAACCCCTCTGGGTCACACAGGGTGTTGACTGCCCTGGACAGAGCGTCGGCTATGATCAGGTCCTTGCCCGGGGTGTACAGGAGCTGGAAATCGTACCGCCGGAGTTTAAGCAGAATGCGCTGGAGGCAAGGGGTCATATCATTCAGGTCTTTTTGTATAATGTTGACCAGCGGGCGATGGTTGGTCTCGACAGGGAATTGGGGGAGACCGTACACGTAATCATGAAATTTGTTGACCCCAGTCAACAGGCCTAGGCATTGCTTTTCGATCTGTGCGTAGCGCTGTTCCGTGGGGGTCATGGCACATGACGCATATGCAACGGGGGCCCGTGATGAGGCCTCATCGCGTTGCAGGAGCACCGCCCCAATGCCAAATTGGCTGGTATCTGTTGAAATTTTTGTTTCCTTCGTGGGATCAAAAAATGCCAATACCGGGACCGTGGTAAGCTTGGTCTTAAGCTCCTCCCATTCGTGCTTGTGGGCGGGAAGCCATTGGAAGTCTGCCGTCTTCCTGACCAGGTTCCGGAGAGCTGTGGTATGGGAGGCGAGGTTGCGGATGAACTTCCCCAGGAAGTTGACCATGCCCCAAAATTGGAGGACCGCCTTTCTATCCGCTGGCTTCTGCATGGCCCTGATGGCTGCCACCTTGTCTGCATCCGGCCGCACACCCAACCGGGAAATGTAGTCCCCTAGGAACTTGAGTTCCGTCTGGCCGAAGGAACATTTGGCTCTGTTAAGGTGAAGGCCTTGGTCCCATATTCGTTTGAAAACGTGCTGGAGGCGACTGATATGCTCCTGCAGGGTGGTGGACAAAATTATGATGTCGTCAACATAGACGCGCACACCCTCAATGCCCTCCATCATTTGCTCCATGATCCGGTGGAATACTTCTGATGCCGATATAATCCCAAACGGCATCCTGTTGTAGCACTGCCAAACGGGGTATTAAAGGTACACAGCTTTCTGCTGGACCTGTCTAGTTGAATTTGCCAGAATCCTTTCGAGGCGTCACGTTTGGTGAAGATGTTGGCCCGAGCCATCTCGCACGTGATCTCCTCGCGCTTGGGGATAGGGTAATGCTCCCTCATTATGTTGCGATTCAGATCCTTTGGGTCAATGCAGATCCGGAGCTCGCCGGAAGGCTCCTTTACGCACACCATGGAACTGACCCAGTCGGTTGGTTCCATCACTCTGGAGAGCACTCCTTAGTCCTGGAGGTCCTGCAGCTGCTGCTTGAGGCGGTCCTTGAAGTTTATTTTAATTAGGTCATTTCACGATTAAAAACAGGTTAGTTAATGATTTTGTTTAACCAGCAAAGAAATTTCATGTTAAGAATTCTTCACTTGATTTTCAGACCGATTTCTGCTTATATCCTGCCCTGTTTTCCAGTTGTTGTGTAGCTCTCTCTCTCTCTCTTGTGCTTTTTACATGTTTCGGGGAAGGGAGGCTGCAAAGAAAGAGCGTTTCTATTTCACGGTGAATGGTGATTTGCTTCACAGTTGACTGCAGAAATAGCAGGGCTGATAGAATTCTAATTTACAAGCATTGACACAACTGCATGTGTGTTTGTTTAATGCTACTTTTGTGTCATCAACCTTGAGTCAACTTATCAGGAATATCTTGACTAAAATGCACCTGATTCTTTCGGATTAAAGAAATCCAATCACAAATATATCATCTGATAATCACACTGCTGAGTAGATTTAAAGGTTTAGTTTTCTTTTTCTTTTTTTTTGCACTGAAATAGATAATTTAATCAGTACACAGCACAGTAAATTGAAGGTAGCCTGCACGACATCACAAAGGCAGTAAACGTACACTGGAGAAATCTCAGGAGCATCAACAGAAATGTCTTCAATCTTGTGAAGTGACCAGACAGTGCTAGTAAAAGTGCATCAGAGTTCATTCTTGGGCAATTCTGCATTGTGGACTTGGAACAAGATTAACATATTTCATTGTTGTGAAACTCTGATATGTCCTTTCACATATTCTGTTCTTTTTCAGGCAAACGGTGACCTATCATTTCAAGTAGACTCTTCAACAGATGAGCTGGACAAGATTCTGGCTAGGCAGAAATATGTACTTCGGGATTTTACGAAGCAGCTGTGGGCCTATCTTACCATTAACCAGTTGTTAGCTGAGAGGTTAGCGTCACAATACGTTAATGTAATGTTACTACTCTAGTCACTAGATGGTGATATAGAGCAACCATATAAATATCACATGTCTCCTTGACTTCAGGGAGAGAGTGGGAGAGAGCAAGAGAAGTAGAGAAGAGTATAACAATAATCTTTAATATTGTCACAAGTAGGCTTACATTAACACTGCAATGAAGTCACTATGAAAAGCCCCTCGTCGCCACACTCTGTTCGGGTACACTGAGAGAGAATTCAGAATTTCCAATTCACCTAACAAGCACGTCTTTCAGGACTTGTGGGAGAAAACCGGAGCACCCGGAGGAAACCCACGCAAACACAGGGAGAACGTGCAGATTCCCAAGCCGGGAATCGAACCCGGGTCCCTGGTGCTGTGAAGCAACAGTGCTAACCACTGTGCTACCGTGCCGCTAAGTAGCTGTGAGACAGTTTAACTGATAGCATAGTTTAATAGTGTAGATGAAATCTTTATTTAACTAATTCCTTAGTAATATGTTTGAATCTAATTCAGTGTAGTGTAAACATCGGTTAGGATGCAAATAGCGAACGACATGGAAACATAACTCCACAAGAGGCCAAAATCGAGAACCTTGCCTGTGAGATCTCAGGGCACAATTGTTCCCACCCCCCACCATTGACGTAACGAGGTACCCGGCCCGGGAACCTCACTTAAATCAATAATAACATTAATTATAGGGCTTCCTCACTGTGACAACTCCCCACATTGGGATCTCCCCCCCACGCCCCCCTACCACCTCTTGCCAGCGTGATATCAGGCCGACAAGGTTTACTGCAAGTTTTTAAAAACAGGAACCAGGCAAAGGGCACCCGGGGGCGATGCCAGGGAGCAGTGCCGGGGGGCCACCCCCCCACTCTGGGGAGCTCCCTGTGGGGAGGTGTACCGTCAGGTGGGGAGGGGTTGCCCATGTGCTTGAGGAGCGGGTTTCCGTGTACGTGGGGGGAAGTTCCTCTTTTATTTTTAACCAGAGATCGGGTGCCCTTTTAAAGGGATGACATGATCTCGGGAAACCAGATGCCACTGGCATTTACAGACCCTGCCCACCAGCATGGCAGCATGGGACCTGCCGCCCTCCAGGATTTTTTTCTTCTAAGTGCTGGACAATATGACGAGAAAAGTCAGATGTGCAGCCAGCGAGCTACACACCATGATCCAGCACTTAGAAGAAGAGAGGAAAAATCCGCCCTTTAACTTTGCTTCTCTCCACAGAAGCTTCCTGAGCTGCTGAGAATTTCCAGCATTATTTGTTTTCATATCCCATATCCAGCAACTGTGTTATTTTGCTTTCACGCCATATCTTTCTGTATTCGATCCTTTTTCTTTACTTTTTCCTTTTATTCCACCCCCACCCCATACTTTATTCCCTCCTACCCTGACAACACTCAGTGTTGCGAGCATACGGTTAGACAGGTTGTGTGAACCTTCTGCTGCCTTGTCTCAGTGCACCCACTGTTTACAATCTATTCCATTATCTGAGAAGCACCAGAATCAAGTCCAATCTTGTCCTTGTCAGACATCCAGTGGGAATATCCAGCACTACATAGTGACAGGGGTGAGAACGCCGACTGTTTAGTCTCCTTAGTCCATGGGGAAAAGGGGGCCAATTTATTGCCCCAAACTAAGTTCAGCTAATGCAAATTGAGCCGGTGATCAAATCTGTATGCACCACCTTGGATAGACCCGCACCTATTTCCCCATCTGTGAAAAAGCCAGTTGCCACATAAACCACTGAGAGTCTTATGAATCATTCTGAACAAAGATTATTCATTTTTCTTTCTAAAGAACAAAGAACAAAGTACAACGAAAAGTATAGCACAGGAACAGGCCCTTCGGCCCTCCAAGCCCGTGCCGACCATGCTGCCCGACTAAACTACAATCTTCTACGCTTCCGGGGTCCGTATCCCTCTATTCCCATCTTATTCATATATTTGTCAAGACGCCCCTTAAACATCACTATTGTCCCTGCTTCCACCACCTCCTCCGGCAGCGAGTTCCAGGCACCCACTACCCTCTGTGTAAAAAACTTGCCTCGTACATCTCCTCTCAACCTTGCCCCTTGCACCTTAAACTTATGCCCCCTAGTAATTGACCCCTCTACCCTGGAAAAAAGCCTGGGTAGGCTTTTTCCACTTTCTGTTCCACTTTCTGTTCCACTTTCTCCCCGATACGTGCTATGTCTCGTTGCAATCTTCATGGTGGCACAGTGGTTAGCACTGCTGCCTCACAGCGCCAGGGACCCAGGTTCAATTCCGGTCTCGGGTGAATGTCTGTGTGGAGTTTGCACTTCTTCTCCGTGTCTGCCTGGGTTTCCTCCGGGTGCTCCGGTTTCCTCCCACAGTCCAAAAATGTGCAGGTTAGGTGAATTGGCCGTGCTAAGTTGCCCCTTAGTATCCAAAAGGTTAGGTCGGGTTACAGGGTTCTGGGGGATAAGGTGGCTTAAGTGGGGTGCTCTTTCCAAGGGCCGATGCTGACTCGATGGGCCGAATGGCTTCCTTCTGTACTGTAAATTCTATGATTATTCCTTTGGGATAAAATGACAGTGTGGGTCTTGGCATAATGAGCTATTATTGTCTTTCAATCAATGCACTCTGATTACCGCACAACTCGTACCCTTTAGGGTTGTGCTTTTTCCCAGGTGGATAAAGATGCTATAATCTACTCGGCCAGACAAACTGTTTTAACTAGAACGGTAACCAGCTTAAAATAAATGACATATCCCTCCATTAAAAGCTAAAAGGAATTTGATAAGACACAGAACTTGTTGGCAATATCACATAGCACAACTTCCTGTCATTAATGATTCCTGCCCACAATACCTCTTTAGAATAATATACTTGACAATATGTACGAAGATTATCCATCAAACACGAATGTATTGTTCATCGACGGTACTGTGGTGATTCTTTTTGTCAGCCACTGTGGTATACTCACATGAAGATAAGTTGTCTCAATTTCCATTTCACGGCAGGCTGCTGGCTCAATCAGCTTTCGAGAAGAGGACTATCACAAGCAGAATTATAGCTCTCGCCCAGGATCACCAATTTGTGACGCCTGTGACTGCCATGTTGGTAGAAAGTGAAGAAACCGGTCAGAGGCTGTTGGCAGATTCCCCCAAGAACATCAGAAACGGGTGCTGTACAGGTTAGGTTTTTTTTCTTTTTAAAAAATAAATTTAGAGTACCCAATTCATTTTTTCCAATTAAGGGGCAATTTAGCGTGGCCAATCCACCTACCCTGCACATCTTTGGGTTGTGGGGGCGAAACCCACGCAAACACGGCGAGAATATGCAAACTCCACACGGACAGTGACCCAGAGCCGGGATCGAACCTGGGACCTCGGCGCCGTGAGGCAGCTGTGCTAACCACTGTGCTGCCCGCTGTACAGGCGAGTTGACACACAGCGTGAGGAATGTTTGTCGTTCTCTCCAGGGCCGGTTATTGACTCCTGAGCTGGGCAAAAGACATCAGCTGCCACCACACCGGAACGGAGCCAATCTGAAGGTGCAGCAGAATGCTGAGTGGCCTATGGGTGGCACGGTAGCACAATGGTTAGCACTGTGGCTTCACAGTGCCAAGGTCCCGGGTTCGATTCCCAGCTTGGGTCGCTGTCTGTGGGGAGTCTGCACATTCTCCCTGTGTCTGCGTGGGTTTCCTCCGGATGCTCCGGTTTCCTCCCACAATTCCGAAAGACCTGCTAGTTAGGTGAATTGGACATTCTGAATTCTCCCTCAGTGTACCCGAACACACGCCGGAATGTGGCGACTAGGGGATTTTCACAGTAACCTCATTGCAGTATTAATGTAAGCCTACTTGTGACAAGAAAGATTATTATTATTATTATATCAGCACGATGGGTCTCTCTGCCAAAAAGATGCAAAATATTTTTCCTTTCACTTTGAATATCATCAGACCACTTCCTAATATGTGACTACACCATAAATGATCACAGGTTCAATATTAATTTTTATGATCGAAAAGTCAGAGGAACACCACTGTCTGCAATGCAGTGAAGAAATAAGGCATGTTCAGCATTAGAGAGCAAATAATTACTGCAATTTATGTGGTAATTAATATAATTTCCAAAGTTTTATGTAACAATGGCAAATTATAGGTGATTAATCAAGCCGTGTTGAAAACTTTACTGATATGACCTCTGATTGTCCACAGGTGTGATAAAAATATGACCATAAGTAACATAGTAATGAGCTGTACGAACTGGAATTTGGTTATATAGATAATTAAATTAATTAGAACATTAGCGTTTTCCCCTAGAAGCAACTTTGAACTTATAAAATCACCTTATCTTGTGGAACAGATTCTTACAACGATAAAAATTGGATTTGTTTTAAAATATTAAATTAAAGATCTGTGTACCCATGTTACTTTGTGCCTGTTAACTCTATCCATGGAAGGGCAGCACGGTGGCGCAGTGGTAGCATTGCAGTCTCACGGCACCGAGGTCCCAGGTTCGATCCCGGCTCTGGGTCACTGTCCGTGTGGAGTTTGCACATTCTCCCCGTGTCTGCGTGTGTTTCGCCCCCACAACCCAAAGATGTGCATGGGAGGTGGATTGGCCACGCTAAATTGCCCCTTATTTGGAAAAAATGAATTGGGTACTCTAAATTTTTTTTAAAAACTCTATCCATGGATATGCCACTATATCCATAGTTGGTGGAGGTGTATGAAGGCGTCACACGAATTATCGGGCTGGATTCTTCCGCCCCGTCCGCCGCAAGAACGCCACGGGCGAGTCGCGGACAATAGAGAAGTCCATTGACCTTGGGCAGGATTCTCTGGTCGCCAGGCGGAAGCGGCCGGAGAATCCTGCCCAGAAATGTTCCTCTCACGCTGCAGCTGGGAGTTCTCCGCTCCCATTCGTAGTTTGGTGTCGCGAGGCCTGCTGGCGGGGGTGCGCTGCCAGCGGGAAAAGGGAATCCCGGCGTCCAGAGAATTCCGGCCGACACCTTCACAAAACAGAATCTTCCAGATGGAATTGTTTAGCAAGTCCCTGACAAGAGAAAAGTCTATGGTCCTGTACCGAAATGGAATTGATTTGCTCTGATTTTTGGTACTCTTTATACCGCAGGAACACCTATTATTGGGAAGAAGTCACCGACCATTCCATTCTGGGCTAAAAATGTAACCACTTCTCAACCTCTTCAGGAACATATTCGGTCTACTATTGACACAAAACCAGTATTAGAAACTCCTGTCACATCAGGTAACAACCGTGTACATGTTACTCACGTTATGGATAATTTTACTAATAGTTCATTTTCTTCCCACCTGGATTAACTTTAAAAAAAAACCAACATATTTAATCTTCAGTGTGATAATGTTATGTAGTCGTTGAAGGTTACATAATGATACTAGAATGTCCATCATGCCACCTGCTTTTTGCAATTCTAAAGAATTACCTGTGGAACTAAAGGAAGAAAGACATGCATTTGTATAGCACCCTTCACAGCCACCTCAAAGCTCTTTACAGTCAATGAAGTACTCTTTGAAGTGTAATCAGTTTTGTAATAAAGGAAACTTGGCTGCCTATTTGTACACGGCTAGCTCCCCCAAATAGTGACATGGAAAAGTCCAATCTGATGATGATTGAGGGGCACTTGGTCAGGACATTGGGGAAAACACTCCTGAGACTTCCGGGTGCCGGAGAGCTGAGCAGTCCCTGCCTCCCATTGCTGCAGGGAGGTGCCAGTGACGTGTTCTCCAGAAAGTGACCCCGCGTCTCATGTAAAGGTGTGTGTCTCTGTGCGGGTGGGGGGTGTGGGTGAGCTTCATGAGTCCCCTCATCCTCAGACATGATTCAGGGTCTCGGGCTGCTGACTGGCTGGCTGCAATCTACTGGGGATTAACTTGGAGGGGAACCTCCAGGTGGTGGTGTTCCCAGCTATCTGCTGCCTATGTCCTTCTTGTAGTGGTCGTGGGTTTGGAAGATGCTGCCGAAGGAACCTGGGTGAGTTCCTGCAGTGCATCTTATAGATGGTACACACGGCTGCCACTGTTCATCGGTGGTGGAGGGAGTGAATGTTGGTGGAAGGGAGAGAAATCAAACGGGCTGCTTTGTCCTGGATGGTGTCTCGCTTCTTCTTGAGTGTTGTTGGAACTGCACTCGTCCAGGCAAGTTGAGAGTATTCAACCAGGAGTTGAGTAACTCTGTCGGAACCCAAATTGAGTGTCCGTGAGCAGGTTATTGCTGAGTAAGTGCTGCTTGATTGCACTGTTGATGACCCCCTTCCATCACTTTGCTGATGATGGAGGGTAGACTGATAGGGCGGTAATTGGCTGGGTTGGATTTGTCCTGTTTCTTGTGTACAGGACATACCAGGGCAACATTCTACATTGCCGGGTAGATGCCAGTGTTGTAGCTGTACTGGAACAGCTTGGCTGGGGGCGCACGGCAAGTTTTGGAGCACAAGCCTTCAGGACAATTGTCGGAACACTCTCAGGGTATCCAATGCCTTCAGCTGTTTCTTGATATCATGTGGAGTGAATAGAATTGGTTGAAAATTGGCATTTGTGATGCTGGGGACTTCCGGAGGAGGCCGATGTGGATCACCTACTCGGCACTTCTGGCTGAAGATTATTGCGAATGTTTCAGCTTTATCTATTGTGCAGATGTGCTGAGCTGGGTAGTTAATCCATACAAACCAGGTGGGTCAGAAATTTAATTCCAGACTCGGCTGATGTAGCTTGGGCAAGCGACAAAGGTTATAATTGGCCTGAATATACTTGGGGGAAGGACAGAGATAACCAGTAAGCGTTGCTGTTTCCCATGGCTATAGAGCTACACTGACTGGAAGCATATACGTGAAAATCTCAGGTGAGAAACAAAGATGTCTCCCATAACTTCCAATCTGTTAAGTCACACGTTCTCAAGGAACCGTAGCCCACCAAGGGATCAATGTCTTTATGAGGAGGGCAAGCAAGGGGGTGGGGGTGGGGGGGAGGGGGGGGGGGGGGGGGGTGCGGTAGTGGAGAGCGGAGACGACTAAAATTGTAGGAAAACAAAGAACAAAACATGGGGCTGGATTCTCCGGTGCCTCCTGCCACGTGTTTCTTGGCCGCAGGCCGTTTGCTGGCGGTGGGATTCTATCCTCCCGCCGCTTGTCAATGGGATTTCCCATTGAAACCACGCCACCGGGAAACCTGTTGCCAGCGGGTGCGCTGCCAACGGGAAAAGTGAAACCCGACAACCGGAGAATTCTGCCCATGACCTACATTGACATATTTTGATCGTTATGTTGCTTAAGTTCATGGTGTTCTTGGAGACTGGGAGCCCCCGAAACAAATTAAGCCAGAACGCATCCCCTCAGCAAGTTGCCCTCCTCTGCCCAATCCTACTGTCAAGGCCTTTAGCATTGTTCCAATTGGGAAAAGTTTAATCTCAGCCTGTCTGCCTTCTATCCACTGCTGTGCTATATATGGAACTACTGTACTGTGTGAGTATATTTTGCTTACTGCTACCAAATCCAAGAAGTCACATACTGACTGTATGCTACTGCAAACCAGTTTAATAATTGTTAATATATTATTTCTATTTAGTTGAAAATGATCCACACTTCATCGTTCACCTGCCGAAGAGTAAGCAGGACGTTTGCTTCAATATTAACCCAGAGCCTGGAAAAATTCTGAACCTGGTGTCTGATCCAATCAAAGGTAACAGCAAAATTAGCTAGTCTTTTGAAACGCTGGTTATTTTTAGCCCTATTTTTTAATCATCATTATGTTGGAGTAAGTGGCTGTGCACAATTTTATAATGAAATATATAATTCAGGATTAGGGACGACAATGATGATTTTTTTTCTCTTAATTCCTCTCATTTTAAATATAAAACACTATGTGGTCTAAACAGTGCAGCGTTTTATTTCGCGCTGGTTAGACTTTTTAAAAAGATTTCAGACGTTATTTTAACATGTACAGTTCTTCACACGCGTGGGAGGGATTTGTAGCTCGATGATGCTGGAAGTGGTGACGTTGAATTAGTTTCCAGCCAAGGCTAAAGAGGCGGTTCAGCAAAGGCAAGGCCGAGTAGATGAGAGACACCAATGAAATTACTGAACAAACTGGGCTTGATACAAGTGAGGTTTTTTCCCCCATAATTACTTCTTGCTCAGGATGAGCAGACGGTAATATTTGATAATTGGGTTGGGGGGGGGGTTGGCGGTGTAGGGCGCAGTGGTTGTGGGGGGGGGGGCGGGGTGGTTGTGTTTGCTTGTTTTTGTTGCTGTTCTTGTTTCTCGCAGAGACTGGGAAGAAAACAAGGGGAAAATCTGGGAAATTGTGGGTTTGGGAATGTGCAGTCGGATCCAAAATGAAATTGGGAAATATTTGTGACATAACCACCTCCAACCTGATTGTAATATTTTCAGGGTCGGCAGAAAATAAAATGCTTTCATTCCTTATTAATGCAAGGATTGTGCTTGGCGTGAATGTAAAGTTCTAAATTAAAGCAGGCTGGCTTGGGGGTGGGGGGGCTGGGAGGGGGGGGGGGGTCTGAATAACGAATGTCAGTAAAGCATGGGGTAGATAATTGTCTTCAGCACATAGAAAGTAATTATGCGGGAGTGGATTATCTGCTGTTGTGGAATGTGCCTGAATTTTGGCCATTAGAAATCAATGAGCATGTCACTATCTCCTCCAGATTATTGGGCAGGCAGTGGAGGTGGCACGGTGCCACAGTGTTTAGCGCTGCTGCCTCACAGTGCCAGGGACTCGGGTTCGGGATCCGGCCTTGGGTGACTGTGTGGAGTTTGCACGTTTTCCCTGTGTCTATGTGGGTTTCCTCCGGGTTATCCAACTTCACAGAATCACAGAATTTGCAGTGCAGAAGGAGGCCATCCGGCCCATCGAGTCTGCACCGGCCCTTGGAAGGAGAAGCCCACCCAAAGCTCATCTCCTTAACCCAGAAACCCTGGTGCTGGTTTAGCATAGTGGGCTAAACAGCTGGCTTGTAATGCAGAACAATGCCAGCAGCGCGGGTTCAATTCCCGTACCGGCCTCCCCGAACAGGCGCCGGAATGTGGCGACTAGGGGCCTTTCACAGTAACTTCATTGAAGCCTACTTCTGACAATAAGCAATTATTATTTATTATTCTTAACCCCACCTAACCTTTTTTGGACAAGCAACTGTGCTAACCACTGTGCTACCGTGCTGCCCATAGTCCAAGGAGGTGCAGGTTAGGTGGATTGGCCATGATCAATGCACAGGTTTATGGGGATAGGGCGGGTGAGTGGGCCTCGGTAGTGTGCTCTTTCAGAGGTTTGATGCAGACTCAATGGGCCAAATTATTTCTTTTTGCACGATAGGGAGATTCTATGGATTCTACGGAAATGAAAATCTACCCGTTACATTACAAAGAATATAAAGCATTACACAACTGCAGTTGCCAGAATCAGACATAGATTGTAATGATCAGTTCATACTTTGAAGAGTTTACTCAATTACCTTTACTTTCAGATAGAAGTGTACCTACTCGGAAGGTTAATATATAGGAATGGACTTCATGCAGCCTCAATTATATTGGTTGGCTCTTGCTGTCAACGTTGAAAAAAATGTGTTCGCTGTGCTGGCATTTGCCCAAAATGTTGATGTGGGGCTTGGAGACTTGCTCTAGTCTGGTACCTGAGCTAGCAAGATGGCTGCCACAGGGCATCTGTGGCATGTTTGAGCAGGACAAGCCACAGTATGGCTCTTCATCCAATCAGAGTAAAGAATCCTCACTTAGCTATGCAGGAGTGAAGGGAATGAGATTAAATTCGGAAGAAGTAAAAAAAACATGGAAATCACCAAAACTAATTAACTCTTGAAGGGATTATCACCAACCATATGGCATTAGATATTCACTTATCCCGGAATGCACCAGTCCTGATATTTTCTGGTATGTATGTACCCTCACTTCACACCGTTGCAAGATTTTAATGCTGAATCTTGTGCCAAGGTTCTGCTAAAGTGTAGACACCACAGTGAAGGAGCAAGGTATCTCAGACAGCACTTCAGGATTACTTTTAACCGTGCATGCTGCTTATTTATTTTTCTTTATTCTTTCATGATATATGGGCGTCACTGGCAAGGCCAGTATTTGTTGCCCATTCTTAATTGCCCTTGAACTGGGTGGCTTGACTTGCATAGGTCTGAGGATCTGGACTCACCTGTAGGGCAAACCAGCTAAGGATGGCGATTTCCTCTCCTAACATGAACCGGATGGATTTTCATGGTCACAGTTCAAGATTTATTCATGGGATTTAAATTCACCAGCTGCCATGGTGGGATTAGAACCCCTGGCCCCAGAGCATTAGCCTGGGCCTCTGGATTACGAGCCCAGTGACATTACCACTACGCCACTTTGATGGTCACAGAGGAGTCAAGTACGAGAGGTATAATGAAAACAGCTTATTGTTAAAGCAAGCTATTTGCAGGTCACAATCCAGGACCTCGCCGGGATTTCTCTGCCTGGGCTCCTATCTGGGCTAGCTTTTATGCCCATCATCAATTATCTCGCTGGTGGGCCCCCGCCCCTCAGCAAGGGAACTTTAATTTTGCGAGGCCTGCAGGGAGGCTAGGCACAGTAGCACAGTGGTTATCACTGTTGCTTCACAGCGCCAGGGTCCCGGGTTCGATTCCCAGCTTGGGTCACTGTCTGTGCGGAGTCTGCACGTTCTCTCCGTGTCTGTGTGGGTTTCCTCCAGGTGCTCTGGATTCCTCCCACATGTCCCGAAAGACGTGCTTGTTAGGTGAATTGGACATTCTGAATTCTCCCCTCAGTGTACCCGAACAGGCACCGGAGTGTGGCGACTAGGGGCTTTTCACAGTAACTTCATTGCGGTGTTAACATAAACGTACTTGTAACAATAATAAAGATTATTATAATCGGCCCCTCCCCATCGGTCCCGTGAGGGCTAGAACAACCACCTTTTACTCCATAATAACAATAAAACCTCTCCATTGTGAAAAGAAAATCTCGGCCATTTTAAAAAAAATGTTTGACAGTCTTGCTAGGAAGCTTTGGGACAAGGAGTGCTGAAGCATTGGAGTTTTTAATGATGGGACCTCTTACAGCAGTAATCAGGTAACAGAAATAAGTCAGTACCAGATACTGTTGGGTTCTAGCAGCCAAACAATATATAGCACAACACCAGCATCTGCTGGTAGAGAACTGACACTGCAACAAGAAAAATACCTTTTTCCTTTTCAGAAATAAAGCTTTCATACATTTACCCCGCCTAAGCTGTGCCATCATAATCTGTGATAACCATATTTACATAGGAATAGTTGCCCTGTCTGGTTCTGTCCCTTTTAAGGTGGGCACTCTATTTTTCTGCTGGCAGGTATCGTGATCAATGGTAACATTATTGGCGGTAAGAAAACCAAGAATAAGAAGCTGAGCACCTATTTCGGCACATTTGGGCTTCATTTCACCAACCTGAACTTGAGCTTTGAGATCAGCACAGAGAAGATTCGCTTGAAAGATGGGAAACACAAAACTGTCCTCTGGTGGTCAGAGTCGAGCATTCTCACCCATGCTAGGTAAACTCATTGAGCTACAGGATGCAACACCAACATATTCTCAAATGCCTTTGTAAATCTTTGAGCTATTATTTGTAATTCTTCATAATGGCCAATGAAATGTCTTTGGTTGAGATGAAAGCCATAGGTGTTGATGTTGGTGATTTTAGTGCATGTCCATGTGCGTTTGTAAGTCTGTGTATGCATGTAAATGTATGTGCCTGTATGTAAGTGCATATGTAAACGTGTGTGCATGTATGTCAGTGTGTATGTGCAGGTGTATGTAAATGCATGTGTGTGTAAATGTGCATGTATATAAATGGAGCACAGTGGTTAGCACTGTTGCATCACAGCTCCAGGGTCCCAGGTTCGATTCCGGGCTTGGGTCACGGTCTGAGCAGAGTCTGCACGTTCTCCTTGTGTCTGCATGGGTTTCCTATTTGAGTCTCCACACTCAGGAATAAAAACACACGTGGTGGCATAGTGGTTAACATTGCTGCCTCACGCCACCAAGGTCCCAGGTTCAATCCCGGCTCTGGGTCACTATCCGTGTGGAGTTTGCACATTCTCCCCGTGTTTGCATGGGTTTTGCCCCCACAACGCAAAAAGATGTGCAGGGTAGGTGGATTGGCCACGCTAAATTCCCCTTAATTGAAAAAAATTAATTGGGCACTCTATATTTTCAAAAAGAATAAAAAGGGACAAAAACACCTCACCAATGTGAAACTGTGATCAATAAAGCAACCAAAAGCAGCTGGATTAAATAAGTTATTTTGACCTTATCGGTGAATCCAATGTTTTGGAATATCGAGTCCACATTTGGGAACTATGCCTTCAAAATGCCAGAGAGGCTTTAAACCTCGGGTTCAGCAAATAACATTTTTTCCCCTTGGAGACGCAGGATGCTGTAGTGGAGACAGACTGACAGAATGAGCTTGTTCATATGGAAGAGCGACAGGAAAAGATGATTACAATTTTTATTGTTTTATTCTGAAAAAGGGACATTGATTGATAAGACAGTCACATACTTAGAACTGACCTACTGAATTGCATACGCTGAAAAGGGATACACTAAGTTCAACAGACTGGTTTTCAGGGACATGGATTAAAAGTGAATTAAAATCCGATATTCCTACCCCAAATCATCAGCAGTGGTCCAGAGCTCCTCGCCTCTCCTGCTCCATGGAGAAGCCAGACAGGGCATTTTCTTCAGCAACAAACCAAACAGGGCTGGATCACTATTCAGACTCGATTCTTGTAAATCCTGAGAACTTTATTCAAACTATTTGTGTGTTTCTTTTTTCAGCGCTGTTGTCGCAGTGAACAAAAATGCTAATGTCACGATCGCTGTGGGACAAGATATGATCTTCCTAATCTTACTTCACCGTGTCTGGAAAAATCATCCAACCAATGTGGATTTCCTCGGATTTTACACTCCTCCTACAAACAATTTCTCAACAAATGTCCATGGATTGATTGGTAAATATTTAATATTCAAGTTGTCGGGCAAAGCATTAACTCAGAATTGATATATTTTGTGTTTCATGTTTTACCTATCAAATATAGAAATTAAAAAAATAAAGATAAAAACAGAGTTGAAGCCACAATCACATCCGCCATGATCTTATCAAATGGCAGAGCAGGCTCGAGGGCCAAAAGGCCTACTCCTGCTCCTACGTTGCATGCTGGCATAATATTCTGGAACATATCTTATTTTAACCTGTATAAATACGTTTCGCCATATAATCACCAGAAAATATTAAACCTTCTGCCTTGCAACACATAAAACAGTTAAGACCACTCATGTCGGAGTGACAGATTATCGAGAAAGTTAAAGAAATGATATTCATTGCAGGTCAGTTCATCCATGAACCTGAGGTGAATATGTACAATATCCGCCAGGGCGTGGATCCTGATAAAACACAAGCCACCATGGAAGTGAAAGGACACAAAATTACAGTAACCAGGTATGTGAACAACAAAGGGACCAGCTACATTACCAGGTACACTGAGGTATCAAGTTCAAATTAAAGAAATCAAAATTATTTTTATTTCCTCTTCAGTTTTTACTATTCTTCTCCCCATGTTCTGTTGTGTCCTCGAGTCGATAGTGCAATTGGACGGCACAGTAACATAGTGGTTAGGACTGTTGCTTCACAGCGCCAGGGACCCGGGTTCAATTCCCATCTTGGGTTACGGTGCAGAGTCTGCACGTTCTCCCTGTGTCTGCGTGGGTTTCTTCCGGGTGCTCCGGTTTCCTCCCACAAGTCCCGAAAGACATGCCGTTAGGTAATTTGGACATTCTGAATTCTCCATCTGTGTTCCCGAACAGGCGCCGGAATTTGGCGACTAGGGGATTTTCACAGTAACTTCATTGCAGGGTTAATGTAAACCTACTTGTGACAATAAAGATCATTATTATGTAACTAGCTGCTGGGAGCTTGGCAAACATAACTCATCGGATTTGCAGGAGGGGGACAGGAAATTGCTTAGCCTTTGCTTGGGACTTGATGTTTCACCCAAGTAGGACTCTTCAACTAGATCCACTCTAGTTCTTAAACTACTTGATGTTTCACCCAAGTAGGACTCTTCAACTAGATCCACTCTAGTTCTTAAACTATTGTTTGTGTAGTTTTAATATCAACACATATATAGATCAATATTCCATATAACTTACGGATATTCTGATGACCACAGGCTAGTTAGACAAAATGTTAATTTATTAACGAATGGACCAGCTGCCAGTAAAGTTTTGATTTCAATTATATGTAGGTTCAAGAGCACTTGACCCGTCAAGTTCAATTGTGTGTGTTACATCAAACTTTTACAATATAAATAAATAGTGATTTTTGTTATACATAGATTTATAAAGGAGTAAATGGGGGATTGGTAAAATGCTCTCAAGTGCTGAATTGTAAAGGAGATTCATTTGCTTTAGTTCATTAAGCTCCGCATACTGCAAATCCTCCTAAAGCAACCACAGACGATAGCTGAGAGGCTCAGTGAAACATGTTAGGCCAACTGAATTTGACAAGTTTTGAAATTGGATTTGTTAAGTTCACCTATAAAATATTACCTTTCTCTATTTGCTTGACAGGTTTTGTTAAACAGTCACTTTTATTTTAAAACAAAATCTTTTTATTGGCATTTCTCATATTTATAAACAGTTGTATATATACACATCACATTTTTCTCGCCTGCGCTAATTTCCTTTATTATACAGAGGTTTAGTTTATCCTTTGTTTAACTGACCCTACGTGCCTTTCATTGCCCTCTGGATCGGTCCATGGTTCCTCCCCCTTCCCCGTTCACCCCCCCCCCCCCCCCAGCCCCGGCTTCGGCTGTGCTTTTCTTTTCTTTTCCAGACAGAGTGGAACCATCTCTCGTGGTTTCCCTGCCTTCCTTCCGCCTCTCCTCTCCCCCCACCCCCCGGGTTGAGCAGTCTTTTGGTAACTCGTCTATCTTGGTGTTTTAATAATAATTTTTTAAAAAAAATTCTTATTAGCTTACTCCTCGTTGTTGGCCTCGAACAGGTTTTGGAACAGACCGACAAACTGCCCCCAAGTATCCAGGAAGCCTTCTTCTACCCTTGGTTGGCGTACTTAATCTTCTCCAGGTGGAGAAATTCCGAGAGGTCAGCGAGCCAGTCTGCAGCTGTGGGTGGTGCTGCCGATCGCCAGCCGAGCAGGATTCTCCGGCGTGCGATTAGGGAAGCGAAAGCGAGGGCGTTGGCCCCCTTCCCCATGTGTAACTTTGGCTGCTCCAATACCCCGAAGATTGCCACTATTGGGCATGGCTTCACCCTCACCCCCACAACCTTGGACATTGCCTCGGAGAAGGCTGTCCAGAACCCAGCAAGCTTGGGGCAAGCCAAAAACATGTGGGTGTGGTTGGCCGGGCCCCTCTGGCACCGCTCACATTTGTCCTCCACCTCCAGGAAGAACCTGCTCATTTGGGTTCTGGTCAGGTGCGCTCTGTGCGCCACTTTGAGCTGCATTAGGCTTAGCCTTGCGCAGGAGGAGGTGGAGTTCACCCTGCTCAGTGATTCGCTCCAGAGTCCCCATCCTACCTCTGTCCCCAGTTCGTCCTCCCATTTTTGTCTGATCTCGTCCAGTGGAGCCCGGGCTCTGTCCAGTAGCTGTCCGTATATTTTCCCACATAGCCCCCCTTCTCGTTGCTTGTGCCTATCAGGTCCTCTAGTAGTGTGCTTTCTGGGGCCCCAGGGTACCCCACTATCTCTTTGTGGAGGAAGTGTTTTATTTGGAGGTGTCCCATTTCCTGTCCTTTTGCTAGCCTCCACTTCCTCGTCAGTTCGTCTAGTGTCGCCAGTCTGTGCCCTACGTAGAAGTCCCCGACCGTCAATGTGTCCCCGTCCCGCCTCCATCTTTTGAAGGTGGTATCTAGCATGGCTGGGGGAATCTGTGATTTCCGCAGATGGGGGCCATGGGGGGCATTTTAGTTATCACGAAGTGTTGTCTGAACTGGGTCCATGTTCTCAGCGTGGCCGCTACCACTGGGCTTGTTGTGTATCTTGTTGAGGGGGATGGGAGTGCTGCTGTAGCCAGGGCCCGGAGGGTCGTTCCTTTACCCATCCCTCACTCTTTCTGCCGTTGCTGCCCAGTGGGGCCAGGCTGGTGCTAATTTTTTGTAGAAGTCCGCCGGGAACCCATCGGGTCCCGGTGCCTTCCCCGCCTGCATGGAGCTGATGCTCTCCATTTCTCCCAGGTCTATTGGTGCTTCCAGCTCCGCCCATCTGTCTTCCCCCACAACTGGTAGTTCCAGTCCGTCTAGGATCAGTTTCATCCCTGTGTCCCCGTTGGGGGGCTCAGAAGTGTGCAGTCCCCGGTAGAAGGTCTCAAATGACCGATTGACCTCCTTTGGTTCTGTTACCAGGACCAAATGCCTCTGCTATCCTTTATCTGCACTATTTCCCTTGTGGCTGCCTGCTTTCTCAGCTGGTGAGCCAATAGGCGGCCAGCCTTGTCTCCATGTTCGTAGAAGGTCCCCCATGTCTGTCGGAGTTGGTACACTGCTTTCCTAGTGGATAGCAGGTTAAAGTCCATTTCCAGCTTTTTCCTCTCCGCCAGCAGCCCTACGGTCGGGGCCCCGGAGTATTTTCTGTCGACTTTCAGGATTGAGTCCACCAGTTGTTGCCTGACCACCTTCTCTTCCCTATCTCTGCTTGCCTTGTAGGCTATGATCTCTTCTCTAATCACGGCCTTCAGTGCCTCCCAGAACGTGGAGGGTGAGACCTCCCCGTTTTGGTTGTTACTCACGTAGTCGGCTATGGCCCGCGACGTTTTCTGACAGAAGGCCTTGTCGGGCAGGAGATCCGTGTCCAGCCTCCATGAGGGGCGCTGGGCACGGCCTGTCTCCAACCTCACATCCATATAGTGTGGAGCGTGGTCTGAGATAACGATCGCGGAGTACTCCGTACCCGTGATCCCTGGAAGCACCGATTTCCCCACTGCAAAGAAGTCGATACGGGTGTATACCTTGTGTACTTGTGAGAAGTATGAAAATTCCTGCTCTCCCGGGTGCAGGAACCTCCATGGGTCCACCGTCCCCACCTGCTCCATAAATGCTCCTAGTTCCCTAGCCATGCCAGTCTTTTTCCCTGCTCTGGGGTTTGATCGGTCGGTCAGTGGGTCCTGTACACAGTTGAAGTCGCCCCCCATGATCAGTCAGTGTGTGTCAAGGTCGGGAATTTCTGCCATGGTCTTTATGAATTCTGTGTCGTTCCAGTTGGGAGCGTACACATTTGCCAGTACGACCGGTGCCCCTTCCAGGACACCGCTGACCATGACGTACCGTCCCCCTGGGTCCGTAACGGTCTTGGGTTTCCGTAAACCTCGTCCTCTTACTAATTAATATTGCTACTCCCCTAGCACTCGTCCCGAAGCATGAGTGGTATGTCTGTCCCACCCAACCCTTCCTTACCAGCCGTCGGTCCTTCTCCCTCAGGTGCGTCTCTTGTAGGTAGATTATGTCTGCTTTCAGGCTTCTTAGGTGGGTGAAGACTCTGGATCTTTTGACCGGGCCGTTGAGTCCCCTTACGTTCCAGGTAACAATCCTGGTGGGGTTTTTATGAACCCCTGGTCCGGCGGGGTCACCCATACTTACCTGGTGGATGCGCCCCTGCCCTCCGGGGTTTCCCTTCGTTAGGGGGCCGTACAAAATGGCCATGGTCACCGCTCTCACCAGGTCGGGCCCCAAGGCTCCGGGGTTTCCTTTTGTCCAGGGGGCACCCACCATGGCCGCCAGCTGTGTGTACGCCACGTGGCTGCGCCCCTGCACTCCAGGGTCTCCCTTTGTCCTGAAGCCCTCCCGAGTGGCTGTTTGTGGCACCGTCTTGGTTCCTCGCCCAGCTCCATGCCTGCCGAGGCCTGTGTTTGTGCTGCTTACCTACCTCACCCCTCCCTTTGCTTCTCTTTTGTTCTGCGCTCTTCCCCCCCGCCCCGACTCCTCTCCCCCCACCTTAGTCCCTGTTCCTCTGTGTCCCCCCCTGTGTTCTTCCCTGCCCTTCTGCCCTGCCCCCCCTTCTCTTTGTGCCAGGCGCTCCCTCTCCCCTGAGAAGCGCGCCGCGGCCCTCCTTTCTTCCTGCCCTCCCGTGTTAGCCCTCCTCGCTAGCACGGTGGCCCCCTTCCCAGCACTTGCCCTGTTCTGGTCCTGTTTTACCTTCCTTTTGCTAGCCCTTGTCTCGCCCTCCTGACCGCCTTTTTCACCCTCATTCATAGAACATAGAACAATACAGCGCAGTACAGGCCCTTCGGCCCACGATGTTGCACCGAAACAAAAGCCATCTAACCTACACTATACCATTATCATCCATATTTTTATCCAATAAACTTTTAAATGCCCTCAATGTTGGCGAGTTCACTACTGTAGCAGGCAGGGCATTCCACGGCCTCACTACTCTTTACGTAAAGAACCTACCTCTGACCTCTGTCCTATATCTATTACCCCTCAGTTTAAAGTTATGTCCCCTCGTGCCAGCCATTTCCATCCGCGGGAGAAGGCTCTCACTGTCCACCCTATCCAACCCCCTGATCATTTTGTATGCCTCTATTAAATCTCCTCTTAACCTTCTTCTCTCCAACGAAAACAACCTCAAGTCCATCAGCCTTTCCTCATAAGATTTTCCCTCCATACCAGGCAACATCCTGGTAAATCTCCTCTGCACCCGCTCCAAAGCCTCCACGTCCTTCCTATAATGCGGTGACCAGAACTGTACGCAATACTCCAAATGCGGCCGTACCAGAGTTCTGTACAGCTGCCACATGACCTCCCGACTCCGGAACTCAATCCCTCTACCAATAAAGGCCAACACTCCATAGGCCTTCTTCACCACCCTATCAACCTGAGTGGCAACTTTCAGGGATCTATGTACATGGACACCTAGATCCCTCTGCTCATCCACACTTTCAAGAACTTTACCATTAGCCAAATATTCCGCATTCCTGTTATTCCTTCCAAAGTGAATCACCTCACACTTCTCTACATTAAACTCCATTTGCCACCTCTCAGCCCAGCTCTGCAGCTTATCTATATCCCTCTGTAACCTGCTACATCCTTCCACACTATCGACAACACCACCGACTTTAGTATCGTCTGCAAATTTACTCACCCACCCTTCTGCGCCTTCCTCTAGGTCATTGACAAAAATGACAAACAGCAACGGCCCCAGAACAGATCCTTGTGGTACTCCACTTGTGACTGAACTCCATTCTGAACATTTCCCATCAACCACCACCCTCTGTCTTCTTTCAGCTAGCCAATTTCTGATCCACATCTCTAAATCACCCTCAATCCCCAGCCTCCGTATTTTCTGCAATAGCCTACCGTGGGGAACCTTATCAAACGCTTTGCTGAAATCCATATACACCACATCAACTGCTCTACCCTCATCTACCTGTTCAGTCACCTTCTCAAAGAACTCAATAAGGTTTGTGAGGCATGACCTACCCTTCACAAAGCCATGCTGACTATCCCTGATCATATTATTCCTATCTAGATGATTATAAATCTTGTCTCTTATAATCCCCTCCAAGACTTTACCCACTACAGACGTGAGGCTCACCGGTCTATAGTTGCCGGGGTTGTCTCTGCTCCCCTTTTTGAACAAAGGGACCACATTTGCTATCCTCCAGTCCTCTGGCACTATTCCTGTAGCCAATGATGACATAAAAATCAAAGCCAATGGTCCAGCAATCTCTTCCCTGGCCTCCCAGAGAATCCTAGGATAAATCCCATCAGGTCCCGGGAACTTATCTATTTTCAGCCTGTCCAGAATTGCCAACACCTCTTCCCTACGTACCTCAATGCCATCTAATCTATTTACCTGGAGCTCAGCATTCTCCTCCACAACATTGTCTTTTTCCTGAGTGAATACTGACAAAAAATATTCATTTAGTATCTCTCCTATCTCTTCAGACTCTACACACAACTTCCCATCCCTGTCCTTGACTGGTCCTACTCTGTCCCTAGTCATTCGCTTATTCCTGACATACCTATAGAAAGCTTTTGGGTTTTCCTTGATCCTTCCTGCCAAATACTTCTCATGTCCCCTCCTTGCTCGTCTTAGCTCTCTCTTTAGATCCTTCCTCGCTACCTTGTAACTATCCATCGCCCCAACTGAAACTTCACACCTCATCTTCACATAGGCCTCCTTCTTCCCCTTAACAAGAGATTCCACTTCTTTGGTAAACCACGGTTCCCTCGCTCGGCACCTTCCTCCCTGCCTGACCGGTACATACTTATCAAGAACACGCAGTAGCTGATCCTTGAACAAGCTCCACTTATCCAGTGTGTCCAACACTTGCAGCCTACTTCTCCACCTTATCCCCCCCAAGTCACGTCTAATGGCATCATAATTTCCCTTCCCCCAGCTATAACTCTTGCCCTGCGGTGTATACTTATCCCTTTCCATCCTTAACGTAAACGTCACCGAATTGTGGTCACTGTCCCCAAAGTGCTCACCTACCTCCAAATCCAACATCTGGCCTGGTTCATTACCCAAAACCAAATCCAATGTGGCCTCGCCTCTTGTTGGCCTGTCAACAAACTGTGTCAGGAAACCCTCCTGCACACACTGTACAAAAAACGACCCATCTAATGTACTCGAACTATATCTTTTCCAGTCAATATTTGGAAAATTAAAGTCTCCCATAATAACTACCCTGTTACTTTCGCTCTTATCCAGGATCATCCTCGCCATCCTTTCCTCTACATCCCTAGAACTATTTGGAGGCCTATAGAAGACTCCCAACAGTGTGACCTCTCCTTTCATGTTTCTAACCTCAGCCCATACTACCTCGGAAGATGAGTCCCCATCTAGCATCCTCTCCGCCACCGTAATACTGCTCTTGACTAGCAGCGCCACACCTCCCCCTCTTTTGCCTCCTTCTCTGAGCTTACTAAAACACCTAAACCCCGGAACCTGCAACATCCATTCCTGTCCCTGCTCTATCCATGTCTCCGAAATGGCCACAAAATCGAAGTCCCAGGTACCAACCCATGCTGCCAGTTCCCCTACCTTTTTTCGTATACTCCTGGCATTGAAGAAGACACACTTCAAACCACCTACCTGAACACTGGCCCCCTCCTGCGACGTCAAATCTGTGCTCCTGACCTCTATACTCTCATTCTCCCTTACCCTAAAACTACAATCCAGGTTCCCATGCCCCTGCTGCATTAGTTTAAACCCCCCCAAAGAGCACTAACAAATCTCCCCCCCAGGATATTTGTGCCCCTCAGGTTCAGATGTAGACCATCCTGTCTGTAGAGGTCCCACCTTCCCCAGAAAGAGCCCCAGTTATCCAGAAATCTGAATCCCTCCCGCCTGCATCATCCCTGTAGCCACGTGTTTAATTGCTCTCTCTCCCTATTCCTCATCTCACTATCACGTGGCACGGGCAACAACCCAGAGATAACAACTCTGTTTGTTCTAGTTCTGAGCTTCCATCCTAGCTCCCTGAAAGCCTGCCTGACATCCTTATCCCCTTTCCTACCTATGTCGTTAGTGCCAATGTGGACCACGACTTGGGGCTGCTCCCCCTCCCCCTTAAGGACCCGGAAAACACGATCCGAGACATCATGTACCCTTGCACCTGGGAGGCAACATACCAAACGTGAGTCTCTCACGCTCCCACAAAATCTCCTATCTGTGCCCCTGACTATAGAGTCCCCAATTACTAATGCTCTGCTCCTCTCCCCCCTTCCCTTCTGAGCAACAGGGACAGACTCCGTGCCAGAGGCCTGTACCCCATGGCTTACCCCTGGTAAGTCCCCCCCCCCACAAGTATCCAAAGCGGTATACTTGTTTCTCAGGGGAACGACCGCAGGGGATCCCTGCACTGACTGCTTTTTCCCAGTCCCTCTTACAGTTACCCATCTATCTCCAATCTTTGGTGTAACTAATTCCCTGAAGCTGCTATCTATGACCCCCTCTGCCTCCCGAATGATCCGAAGTAGACTAAACAGTCTACATGTTGCAGCTGTATAGAACCTTAGTTAGGCCACACTTGGAGTATAGTGTTCAATTCTGGTCGCCACACTACCAGAAGGATGTGGAGGCTTTAGAGAGGGTGCAGAAGAGATTTACCAGAATGTTGCCTGGTATGGAGGGCATAAGCTATGAGGAGCGATTGAATAAACTCGGTTTGTTCTCCCTGGAACGAAGGAGGTTGAGGGGCGACCTGATAGAGGTATACAAAATTATGAGGGGCATAGACAGAGTGGATAGTCAGAGGCTTTTCCCCAGGGTAGAGGGGTCAATTACTAGGGGGCATAGGTTTAAGGTGAGAGGGGCAAAGTTTAGAGTAGATGTACGAGGCAAGTTTTTTACGCAGAGGGTAGTGGGTGCCTGGAACTCACTACCGGAGGAGGTAGTGGAGGCAGGGACGATAGGGACATTTAAGGGGCATCTTGACAAATATATGAATAGGATGGGAATAGAAGGATACGGACCCAGGAAGTGTAGAAGATTGTAGTTTAGTCGGGCAGTATGGTCGGCACGGGCTTGGAGGGCCGAAGGGCCTGTTCCTGTGCTGTACATTTCTTTGTTCTTTGTTCTTTGTTCTTCCAACTCCAGCTCCAGTTCCCTAACTCGGTCTTGGAGGAGCTGGAGATGGCAGCACTTCCTGCAGGTAAAATCAGCAGGGACACTAACGGCATCCCTCACCTCAAAGGTCCTGCAGGAGGAACATTGCACTCCCTTCCCTGCCATCCCTCTTTCTACCAAGATCTGGCTAACAACTAAATTAAATTTTAAAAACAAAAAAAATATTAATAACAATAATAAAATATGGTACTTACCTCACACCAATGGGTTTTATTATTAGGTTCGAGGAGGAGGGCGGGTGGGAGACACTACACGTGTAGTGTCTCGGGTTTCCTCTCCACCAGAATTTATTGGTGAGGGTCTTCCCAGAAGTCCGCGGGTCGACGTCCTGTTCCCACCTTAAACACTAAAATTTTTTTTAGTGTTTGGTTTTGCTCACCCCCCATTGCATTGAGAGGTGGAACGAGCCCGGGAACGAGTCAGCACAGTCCCGCACAGTGCACCAAACACGTGTGTACAGTCCGTGATCGTGTTGTCTCTGTTTGCGGTCTGCCCGCTGCTCTTTGTTCCGATTCTTCCTTTCTTTTCCATCCCCGTCACTTTCATGATGGCCGTTGTGGCTGTCCCTCCCCCAGTTTGTTCGCTCTAACGAATTCCTCCGCTGCCGCTGGGGTGTTAAAAAACAGCTCTTTCCCCTCAAATGTTACCCAGAGTTTGGCTGGGAATAACATCCCAAATTTCACATTACTTTTGTAGAGTGCTGATCTGGCCCTGTTGAATTAAGCCCTTCTTTTGGCCAGGTGCGCCCCAATGTCCTTGTATGCCCTGATGGTCTTCCCTTCCCACGTGCTCGCTTTCGTCTGCCGGGCCCACTTTAGGATTTTTTCCCTGTCTTGGAACCTGTGCAGCTTCACGACAATCGCTCTGGGCTGCTCCCCGGCTTTGGGCCTGGGTCGGAGCGACCTGTGCGCCCTGTGGATTTCTGGGGGGTTTGGAAACTTCCCCCTTCCCACTAGCTTGCCCAGCATTTGGGTGATGTAGCCTGTTGGATCCCTGCCCTCCATCCCCTCTGGCAGACCCGCTATTTTAACTTTCTGCCGTCTGGACCTATTTTCCTGGTCCTCCACTTTCCCTCTTAGGCTCCCCTGGGTCGTTACCAGCCTTTTCACCTGTTTCTTGAGTTACCATCCTGTCGCTCTGGTCTGAGGCGGCCGTCTCCAACTCCTGAATAGTTTTCTCCTGCACCTCCACCTTCCTTTCCAGGCCGTTGATGGTTTGCTGCATTTTTTCTGTTGTCTCCGCCAGCATCTCCTTCATCATTGTGTGGAGCTCCGTCCTGAATGCCTCCCTCATGGCGTTTATCTCCGTTTTTATCTCCTCCTTTATGGCGTTTATTTCCGTTTTCAGCACACTTCTCCATTCCTCCCCCTGTGCGGGGGGGGGAATGGTCGCCACGTCCTGTTCCTGCTCCGCTGCTCGGCTCACCAGCTTTTCCGCTTCCTGATTCGCCTGAACCTCCGCCTCGCTCCGTGGGGTCGTCTGCCTGCGTGGCCGCAGCTCCTGCTTTTTTCCTTTGCCTTCGCTGCTGTTCCTTCTTACATCTCGCCGTCCCCTCAATTTAATATTTGGGGGCATATTTCTGTCTGTGCCTTCCTTTTAAAAAACGATTTTTTTTAATACAAAGGGATTTTTTTTTTGGAAAGTTTTTTTTCCCCTTTAAAAAAGTTTTTTCTTTTAAAAAAAAAAAATTTGCAGGAGAGGAACCATTAAGGTTGAATTAAAAAATTCTTATTTTGTCCTTGTGATCCTCTCCGTGCTCCGACTTTCAGGCCGTTTCGGAGCGATCCCCACGTGCAGCTCACCGGGGCCAGTCTCTCCTTTTTTTCCCTCTCCAGCTCCGTGGATCGGACCTTTGGTGCCTGGGCAGGGCCGAATTCGCGGGGCCTACGGAATTTTTTTTTTTTTTTAAACCCCCCCAAAAAAGCCGCGATTTTGTGGCTGTGCAGGAGCGTCTTTGCTGCAGCCGCTCCATTCGCGATCACCCAACAGTCACTTTTATGAACTTACTTTCACACCTCCCTTTCAGTTGCCCTGAAGTAACCTTGGTGATATGCAAATCCCTCTGACTGGGACATGTTATGCAGGTTCCTGGGGTTTCTTAAGCCCCTTGTCATATATCTGTTTGATAGTAATTAGCAATATATGTCATTACTAATTTCTTTCCCAATTGCTTTGTATCTCTCCTTCTCATACCTTGTCAAAGGGCAAAGCATCACCTGTACCAGCAACTCAACTTCTCTGCCATGTCAATAGTGGCTCATCTGAATTAGAGGTTTGTGGGTTCAAGTCCCACTCGAGCACCAAAATCAAAGCTAGCTTTCCAGTGCAGTGCTGTACTGACTACTTGTGTCTTAGCCAATATTTCTTAATCAACATCACAAAAGACATGTTGTTATCACAATGTCCTGTGAACAGGTCATTTGCCACATTTTCTACAAGTGACTATAACACTTCAAAAGCTTTTTATTGGCTGCACTGTACTTTGGGATGTCCTGTGGTAGTAGTGGAAGGTTCTGAAACATTTGGTTTCTCCCACGAGATGCATGACTTTAGCCACATCTCCGTGATGCCAGTCAACATTTTTATTTCCTGCTTATTCCTTGCACTCATTGAGTTAGTAAAAGAGAGCAATTAAACTTGAAACATAAAGATTTGTTACGCACTCAGGAGGGGTGGCACTGGATTGGATTTTGGATTGTAAAACTGAAGTTACATTTCCTAAAAGGAACATTTGAGTGAGAAGACGAGTGGCATTGTCTGATGTAACCACTTTCTCTATTATCCGACAGAGGTTTACAGAAAGACTACCGGACAGATACGGTTAACGGAACGGATGTCCAGTGCTGGTTCGTCCACAACAGCGGGAAAGGCTTTATCGATGGACATTTCAAAGACTATCTTGTTCCACATCTTCACAGTTTCTTGGAGCATCCATGAATGCTTAATGAAATTGCAACGGTTAGAAAGACAAGACAGGAGGGATCTGCAGCACAGAAAATAATTGTAAACAATTAATGAAAATCAGTTTTATTATTAAAAACTCTGAAGATATAGTTGGAAGAATGTTGCCTTGACCAGTAGTTTTTCCACTGTAATACTATTCTATAACCCTTCACCAATTTTTGATTCTTACTGATGTGAACATTTAAACATCCATTTATGATGTTTGTTAGATGGTACCTAATGACATGTTACAGAGGGCCTGCCCTACTGATATTCCAGATTTCTAGCAGCAACGTGAAAGTGAAACCTTATTTTTGCCACGGATTTTTGTAGATTTAGATTCAGAGTGTGAAACCGTAAGCAGAAAAATATAACTTTGTTCTTGGCTGCCATAAATGAAGGGTTTCAAAAACAAATAAAGCTGCTCTGCCGTTTGTTTGCCTCTATTTCATAATATATATTAAACACATGAGAAAGTTCCAGGTTTGATTTCATAACTGCAAAATAGGCACAATTGATCACAAAATGAAAATAAAGTTTTTATTTGTTTTCTGTTCAAATATACAAATTAAGACTTGACCAATGCTCAAATCCTTAAACTATAACACAAAACGTTTAGATTGCTTCTAGTAATTATATTAGACAAGAAACATAATGCATACACCCATCTGCCGCGTGCTTGAAAATAATGGAAAATGAATCACATTCTTGAGGGAGGTGGGGAAGCAGAAAAATGCAAAATGTATATTGAAGTTAGAGGTGAAAATGTTTTAAAAACCCTGACACAGTAGAGTTTGTGTTGAAAAAGAAAATCAGTGGACACCAACATGATGCTTTGAGCTGTTAAATATTTCAGACTTATAATGCTTAAGATTGCTTCTCATGCCAATTTTGAAATATCTTCATACTGTACACCTTCGATCTTCCGCCCCTGCAGGATTCCCTATGAGGAAACGAAGATTAATCATCAATCTGTAGAAAATCCCCGAGACAGAAAATTCAAATTTAACCTAGAAAAACTTGCCAATTCAACAAACAGGAGGGATTTTTCACGTCATCGCAACATTTTGTGCCTGTTCAATTTAATCTGCAGGGGATTGTTGGCTGTCGAGTACAGAAGTGAAAAATCCTGCATCTTTTAAAGGACCACTGAAACAGCTTTGATAGGTATGATGCTGTCTGTAAAACTACACGTCAGCAGCAGAGTAACTTCAGGATTCCAAAATCAGTGCAACGTTTACATTTCTTTTTCACTATCCTGGCCTCGTTATGAATCAAGTTCTTTGCGAACTGTTTATTTTAGTGTTCATTAACTCATCGGTGTCTGTAAACAAATTAGTAGCTCAATGCAATTTATTTAATGTGTACATGTCACTGAAGCAATGGACGGTTCATTGAACCATAGAATCCCTACACTGCAGGAGACCATTCTGCCCAGTCTACACCGACCCTCTGAAAGGGCACCATCCTACCTAGGCCCACTCCCCCTCCCTTTTTCCCTGTAACCCCTCAATCCCACCTTTTGGACTGCAGTTTATTAACCCCTTTCCCTACGGAAGGAAAACGTGTACTTACAGAATCTATGATTATCGTGGCACTGAAGTTTTTCTCATTTATAGAATCCAGAATGGCCTCGCTTCCTCGGTAACCACCGTTCACCACCAACAGCCTCTTACCTAAAACAGCAGGGGTTTGATAATAATGTTTCAGCAATTACCATTAAGGGCCAGTTTTCCAAAACTATCAATCTTCTGCGACAAATATAATAACTAGTAAAGAAACGTGGGTTTTACCAGGTGCTGGAATAACCGTCTCCAAATGAGTCTGGTCAACTTTCAGTTTGTCTCCAGAATCAATCATTTTAATAATGGCAGTGTACTTTTCTTGAACTTCCTGTAATGTGAGGTGAATCGTACTCCATTAGCACAGTTTTTTCATTCAGCTTACGTATGGAGATGCCGTCGTTGGACTGGGGTGAGCACAGTAAGAAGTTTTACAACACCAGGTTAAAGTCCAACAGGTTTGTTTCGAATCATTAACTTTCGGAGCGCAGCTCCTTCATCAGGTGAATGAAGAGGTGGGTTCCAGAAACATATATATAGACAGAGTCAAAGATGCAAGACGATACTTTGAATGCGAGCCTTCAGTCTTTACAGATCCAGAGAGAGGGATGCTCGCAGGTTAAAGAGGTGTGAATTGTCTCAAGCCAGGACAGTTGGTAGGATTTCGCAAGCCCAGGCCAGATGGTGGGGGGTGAATGTAAGGCGACATGAATCCAAGGTCCCGGTTGAGGCCGTACTCATGTGTGCGGAACTTGGCTATAAGTTTCTGCTCGGCGATTAAATGTTTATATATATATATATTTACACGTCTATATATATGTTTCTGGAACCTACCTCTTAATTCACCTGAGGAAGGAGCAGTGTCCGAAAGCTGGTGATTCGAACCAAATCTGTTAAGACTTTAACCTGGTGTTGTCAGACTTTTTACTGTAAGAAAGATGTGCATTTATCCACATTATTGTGTGCCTTTCACAAGACACCGTACAGTGCTTAATGCGCAGTCAATTATTTTTGAAGTGTAGTCATTGTAATAACAAAGGGAACGTGGCAACTAATTTGCACACAGCAAAGATCCCCAAATAGCAATGTAATAAATGATCAGAATCTTGGTTTCAGATGTTAGATGAGGTATAAATAGTGGTTAGGATTCCAGGAGAACTCCCTGCTCTTCTCCAAATACCACCACGGGATCCTTTACATCAATCCTGAGGGGAAAGATGGGGATCCTGAGGGGAAAGATCGGGGTTCCTGATTGGGTCAATGCACCCCTGACAATGTTGCACGCCTTCAGTATTGCAACCTAGTGTTGGTGTGGGTTGTGTGCTCGGGTTTCTGGAGGGGATCTTGAACCTGCAGCCAACTGACTTAAAAGGAAACACAGTGGTTAGCACGGTTGCTTCACAACGCCAGGGTCCCAGGTTCAATTCCCGGATTGGGTCACTGGCTGTACGAAGTCTGCACGTTCTCCCAGTGTCTGCGTGGGTTTTCTCCGGGTGCTCCGGTTTCCTTCCACAGTCCAAAGATGTGCAGGTCAGATGGATTGGCCATGCTAAATTGCCCTTCATGTCCAAAAAAAGGTTAGGTATGGTTACTGGGTTACGGGAATAGGGTGAAAGTGTGGATATAAGTGGGGTGCTCTTTCCGAGGGTCGGTGCAGACAAAATGGGTCGAATGGCCTCCTTCTGCACTGTAAATTCTATGATTCAATTGCTACCACTGACATACGCAAGTTCTTGTAAACAGCTTAGCAACAAATCAATTCAAGCCCCATCAATTCAACAAAACTTGGATCATCCGCTAGAATTCCTTTTTGGAAGCTGGCGTTTAGTTTTGCTTAAACAAGCCGAAATGCAATTGCACACTTTGAATTGGTGGTTCAGGAGATTAAGTCATTGATCCAGCAGGATAACTAGCTATTTTATCTAGAAATCCAGCATCCAGCAGAATTTATCACTGCAGCTCAGATATGTAGGTTCAGATTGGATGGCCAACAGGGTCTTTTCTCCCTCCAGCATGATATGGGAAAAAAGGAGGTATTTTCACACTGATGAGAATTAGGTGATCCAAATAGATCAAAGAGTTATAAAACTGTCTGGCAAAGGACTGGAAGACTAAAATTATTTGCTTCTTTCCCTTATTCGTTTAGTAGAGCAGCAAATAATCGAGGTTGTACAGCACAAGCTTTGCAATTAACAGCTCAATCATTTTATGAAGTCCTTTTCTTACCTTTATCACTGCTTTCTTCTTGTAATATTTTTCACCAAGTTTCTTGGTTATTAACTTAACAACTATTCCCTGATAAGATGGAAAGAAAATACTTATCAATTGAATTATCAAGAGCCCCTTTTGCATGGCCATTTTACCACATGCTTAGACCACGTACTTTACAGATAAATCAAGCACACATTCCATCCATATTTATCCAATCAACACGATTTGCAGAACTATTTTCACAAAATATTGCAGATGCTGTAAATCTGGGAAAAATAAGCAGACAATGCTGGAAACATTCAGCAGATTAGATCTGTGGAGACAACGGTTCTGATGAAAGAACTGAAGCATTGGGCGAATTCTCCCACCCCACCCACGGTGGGTGCATTGAATCCAGCGGGAGCCAAAAAATCAGAACGCCCCCCAAACCAGCGTGAAAAGTTTGAAATTCTCCCAATTTTCCCGCTGCCTGGCTGCACGATCACCATTTGCATCTCACGAATGCTCATTAAAACAGCTGCACGCCGGAATCTCATCAGACTTTCCAATCTCGTGCCATGCCAGCATGAAATTACGGCGGCCTCAAACATGTTTGAAAATGTGGGGCATGCACAAGACGGATCTCAGTTCGCAAGGTGCTTTTGAGGTGAATGCAACATACATAGTCTACCTGCTGTAGCGCAGCGCCACTCCTGTTACGCTGAATAGCACTGTACTGGGGCAGACTGGCTGGTGCCCCCCCCGCTCCATACTCAGCTGGTCTCCATGGGCAGCAAAGCTGCTGGACTCCCCTGTTTCACTAACTCGGATCAGTTCTGTACCCGGGGTTGGGGAGTGCTGGACAGCACTGTGCCGCGGGATTCACGTAGCCTCCACTTCAACCAATCCAAGTTGGTGCGCAAGGCGAAGGAGGAAAAGGCGTCAGCATGCATAACTCTAGGAGGAGGCACCATCTGGGAGAGATGGCCGGGGGAAACCGAAGCAATAATAGGCGGCTGATGAAGGGAGGCCCAGATAACGGAGGTGACTCACCATACTGAGGGTTTATCGTTGAAGAATCTCCTGCTTACAAATGAGTGGGAAGCACTGCTGGGCTTGCTTGCGATTGTCCAGAGACCTCATATATCATATGCCACATTCTTCGTCAAGACCAGACACCACGTGCGGTTGTAGGCTTCCCTCTGCAAGTGGCTTTGAAGGTGACAGCAGCACTTGACTGCTTTGCCTCTGGGTCTTACCAGGGATCTACAGGGGACCTATACATGCTTCTCAGTTGGTAACTCATCGCTGCATAAAGTAACCAATGCCGTTTACAGGAAGGCTCATCATTGTCAGGTTTTCTCTGGATGAGGATAGTCATGCTCAAAGATTTGCAGCTACCTCAGGCTTCCCATGAGGGCAAGATGCAGTAGACCACACCCATTAATTCCCTGGCAGCAGCTCCTAATGTTTATAAACCACAAGGGCTATCGGTCCATCAATGTGAACTAGTGTGAGCATTGTAAGCATATCCTGCACATCTGTACACATTACTCTGGGGGTTGCATGACTCCTACATCCTCAGTCACATGCAGGTGCCTGGGATGGGTGCTGAGAGATGTGCTACCCGCTTAAACACTGGTTGGAGACTCCAGCGCATCGCTCTCAAATTTGTGCCAAGAAGTACCTAACCCTAATGCTGCTCACACCGTCACATGCTCCCTCATAGAGACCATTGGCCTTTGGAAGATGCCAAGCCTGCTCAGATGGCTCTCTGCAATACACACCAGAGGGGGTTTCTTGCTTGATCACAGTTTGCTGTACCGTGCACAATCTGGCTATGCAAAGGGAGAGCCCCAGCCACAGGATGAATTGAAGGAGGCTGAGAGCTCATCGGAAGATGAAGAGGTGCAGGAATTCCGGGGGGCTTCTGAGGGCAGTATGAGCGGGCTGATGGAATGGAGGAGGGAAGATGTGGGAGACATGCCAGTAATAGCTGATAGGTCCCTGGAGTAAAGTTAAGTTAGGTCATCTGGAAATATCTCATCTAGGCCTCCAAGCCATTCCCGATCATCTCAGGGGATAGCTGAACCGTCACGGAGACGACGGGTCCTGCAATCACACATGGGCGTTCTGACCTCATGGCTTTCTAGGATTTGACCTTAGTTGTCAACTTAAAAGTCCACAGAGGAACAGCAACTATGTGAGTCAAAGTTTGAAACTTTCAATGCCATCTAATGATGCAAACATGGATGCAAATGAGATGGCAACCAGCCTTGGGATTTCATCCTGAAATGCACGTCTTGGGTTCAGACACCAACAGTGTGGATACCCATAGGCTACTAGAGTATCATTGCTGATGTGCTGCCCTCAATCATTGCTGTCTCTTGAGGAATAAGGGTTCAAAACTTACCCATCATACACTCCTAATAAAGATTTCAACACATCTCCTGACAACACACCAGTTCTCCGGAGACTGGGTGCACTGAGGTTGACATCACATAAATCTTCATCTTCCAATGGGACACTATCACTGAATGAGAGGATGGCTAAACCCCGAAATAAGAAGATTGCAAAGTACAAAATCAAAACACTTTCAGTTGACCAGAATATTTACATACCCATTAAATGAGTTTTCAATAGTGCAATTTATTTAGTGGTAGCACACCCATAAACCAGGGATGATGTCAACACTTCTTAACTTTCCTAACCCCACCACTGCGCCTTGGTCAGCCCAGCAGAGGTGGGAGCAAGTAACTTTGCTTCTATGTTCCAAACATCCTGCAAAGTCTGATGAAAACAGGTGGGCTGGAGACAATGAGATGCATGTGTTGGACTGGTATTTAAGTATGGCGCCGGAACCTTTGATCCCGCTGACCGACGATGGGTGGATGAATCAGCTCTCGATCGGCCCGATACACACCTGTGCATAATGAATAAGCTTCAAAGTTCAGAATAGGGTGCAGGTTGCCGTCATTCTGTCCAATGGGTAGGGTGCCACCCAAGCTGCTTGCACTTAGCCACAAAAATGGAAAATTCCACCTGTCAACTCGGTTTTTCTCCACAGACACTGCCTGACCTGCTGAGTGCTTCCAGTGTTTTTATTTAACATTACTCAGCACTCTTGTGTTGAGATCCAGTCCTACCCAACATGCTGCCCAAGGACCAATCTCAGCACTACTGTCATGAGTTATGGGTTATCAACTTGCCAAATAAGTAAAGATAATTAGGGAACGTTCCACAGGCAAGCAGACCATGAATGGAGACCTGGAGAAACTTATTCGTAGCTCTGCTAAGGACCATTGACAAGCTATTATTTTATTGTGACTAAGTTGAAACCCATTTCTTCTATATTTCCAGATGTTCACCAGTTTTTTGGAGGATGGCATTCCACAAATTCATTTTTCCATGTATATCGCTGGTCTTGGGCAAAGGACAAATAGGTTGCAAGTGGCAGCCGAGCTGGTTTATAAGGAACTGCATTTAAAATCTTACACATGAAAACAACAAGTGTTTTTAAAAAAACACTCCATTTTAAGTTGGCCAGAGGAATCTGTAATTATACAAAGAATGTTTAAGCACAAGAATTACTTTTTGAACTTACAGTGTGAAGCCAGTATTCTCGCCTGAGGCTTCTCTTTTTCTGCTCCTCGAACTAAACATAAAAAAAGATATTCTAAATTATGATTCTAAACTCAAAACTAATTCACCCTGCTACTTAAACCCTCGGGCTAAGTGAAAAATAAATGCAGCAACTTGGGGAGACCTTCTAACCGAGTATACTGAAACATTCTGGAAGTGTCCAGATTAATGTTTAACAACGGAGGGCAGCTGGCTTAGGATAGATTCCCACATTCACTTGCAGATTCCAATCTAGATCATGGGTAGAAAGCTCAGGGAGGGCTGAAGGGCGAGAGCTAGAAAGGTTTCCAGTGTGGATGAAAACAACAGGGATGTGGTCACTTCAAGGCAAGTAGCTGTAGAAGAGAAAAACTTTTACAAGTTTTTAAAAAGGTTCAAATTTTATTCTGGGCTGTTTGTCAAAAGTTGGAGAATGAGAGAAGTGGGGAAAGAAATATCAGGCAAAACAAATGAAGTGAAAGGAACCAAAATGCAGAGAGGCGTGACACAATATCCGGGAGCAAGTAACACGCGCAGCACATTACCAACCACTTGTGATTCAAGCTCATCAGCCTAACATTCCTAGACTGCTGCTCCTCATCATCATAGTGGAATTACCATAGCCAAACCACTTTAGGGATTGTGGCAAACATTGTAGTGTCAGAATCCCCCCTTCTGAACAAGTGGCAAAAACAAAAAAATGCACAAGAACATTCACAAAGCATTTGTTAAAATACTCAACCGATCTTCCTCTGTCCCATTGATTAACCACATCCGACACAGAGCCACTTAAGGAGTAAATTAGTTGATAAAAAGCTTGATCAAAGAGATAGGTTTTAAGGAGTTCCTCAAAGGAGGAAAGAGTGGTAGAGAGGTGGAGAAAATTAGAGAGGGGATCCCCTGAACTGAACTGCGGAACGTTCAAAGTCGGGAATAATGGGCCACAACATATCCAAACATGTCTGCCCTTCATTCAAACAAACATTCTGAACTACAAAAAGGTCAAATATGTACTGTATTACTCTACCTCCATAATCTCATCCAGTGCAGATTTCTTCTTTTTGTCCTTTGTATCGGAAGAAGTGTGGCCCAATTCCTTTCGTTTTACTGAAGCTATTGTTTGCAATGGACTTGGTCCCAGGGTGCTGAAAAACATGCAAGGCATGGCTTGAATATTCTTTTGTAATCAATTAGCTGTCACCTCTCCACTCCCCAGTTTCTCGGCCACACTTCAGCTCAGTGAGTTGGAAATTAGACTGTGGACCACACTGTGATTCAGAATGATTTTAGTTGACTCTCCTGCACAGTGAGGACAAACTGTCAATATTTTCTTCATGGACTAGAATGGCCCTTCCAAATGAAGAATTATAGAATCCCTACAGCGCAGGAGGCCATTCAGCCCATCGAGTCTGCACCGACCCTCCAAAAGAGCACCCCACCCAGGCCCCCTCCTCCGCAGCCCCGTAATCCCACCTAACCGTTGGACTCTAAGGGGTGATTTAGCATGGCCAACCCACCTAATTTGCGCATCTTTGGACTGTGGGATGAAACCAGAGCACCCGGAGGAAACCCACGCAGACACGGGGAGAATGCGCAAACTCCACACACAGTAACCCAAGCTCAGAATCAGACGCAGATCCCTAGCTCTGTGAAGCAGCTGTGCAAACCATTGTGCCACCGTGCCTCAAGACCTTGTAACAAATGGAAAAATGCCCATCTAGCTCACTCAACAAATTGTTGGCATTTACATTTCACATATCTCTTCCTGTCTCAGTTGTACTCTAAATCTGAACAGCCTCACCACATGTCCAATGAACATTTGAATAACTGGAATAGAAACTTCATTCACTGCATTGAGTTTACAGAATGAACTCACCTGAAATTGATGAATGATACTGTAACTTACATTGTGAGAAAAGCTACAGCTCATGGAATAAAAGAGGCAGTAGCAATATGGTTACAAAATTAGCTGAATAATAGGAAGCAGAGAGTAACGGTCAGCGGATATTTTTCACGGCAGGAAAGTTTGTAGGGCTGTTCCCAAGGGGGACGGTATTGGGACCCTTGCTTTTCTTGATATATATTAGTGACCTAGATCTTGAAATGCAGGGGGCAATTTCAAGTTTGGAAGTATTGTAAATTGTAAAGAGGACAGTGTAGAACTTCAAAAGGACCGTGGGCAAGTTAGTGCAGTGGGCAGAGGTGGCAAATGAAGTTCAATGCGGAAAAATGTGAGGTGATGCATTTTGGTAGGAAAAACTTGCAGAGACAATATAAAATAAGGGGTAAAACTCTTAAAGGGCTGCAGGAGCAGAGGGACCTAGGTGTATATGTGCATTGATCAATGAAGGTAGGAAGAGCAGTTAATAAAGCAGAAAGTATTCTGGGCTTTATTATACAAGGCACTAGTTAAACCTCAGTTGGAGTATTGCGTACAGTTCTGGGAACCACGCTAAAAGATGCATGTGAAAGCATAGGAGAGACTGCAGAAGAGGTTCACAGAAATGGTCCCAAGGACAAGAAGCTTCAGTTACGAGGACAGATTGGAGAGGTTGGGACTGTTCTCCTTGAATCATAGAATCCCTTCAGTGTAGGAGGTGGCCAATTTGCCCATCGAGTGTGCACCGACCCCCTGAAAGAGCACCTCACCTAGGGCCACGCCCCCACTTTATCCCCGTAACCCCACCGAAACTTTGGACATTAAGGGAATTTAGCATGGCCAATCCACCTAACCCGCACATCTTTGGGCTTGTGGGAGGAAACCCACGCAGACATGTGGAGAACATGCAAACTCCACACCGACAGTCACCCAAGGTCGGAAGTGAACCCAGATCCCTGGCGCTGTGAGGCAGCAGTGCTAACCACTGTGCGACCCTTGGAGAGAAGAACGCTAAGAGGAAGTTTGACAGAGATATTCAAAATCATGAGGGGGCTGGACAGAGTCGATAGGGAGAAACTGTTCCTGCTCGTAAAATGATCCAGAACGAGAGGTCACATATATGAAGTGATTTGCAAAATAAGCAAACGTGATGTGAGAAAAAACTTCTTAACAATTAGGGCAGCACGGTAGCATTGTGGATAGCACAATTGCTTCACAGCTCCAGGGTTCTAGGTTCGATTCCCGGCTTGGGTCACTGTCTGTGCGGAGTCTGCACATTCTCCCCGTGTGTGCGTGGGTTTCCTCCGGGTGCTCCGGTTTCCTCCCACGGTCCAAAGATGTGCGGGTTAGGTGGATTGGCCATGATAAATTGCCCATAGTGTCCAAAATTGCCCTTCGTGTTGGGTGGGGTTACTGGGTTATGGGGATAGGGTGGAGGTGTGTACCTTGGGTAGGATGCTCTTTCTAAGAGCCGGTGCAGACTCGATGGGCCTCCTTCTGCACTGTAAATTCTATGAACAATCAAGTGGTTCAGGTCTGGAATGTATTGAAGTGTGGTGAAGGCAACCTCAATCGAGGCATTCAAGAGGGCATTAGAAGATTACTTGAATAGAAGCAATGTGCAGGGGTACGGGGAGAAGGCAGGGGAATGGCAGTAAGTCATGATACTCGTTTGGAGAGTCGGTGCAGATATGATGGATCAATTAAGACAATAAGAAATAGGATCAGTAGGCCATTCAGCCCCTCAAGCCTGCTCCGCCATTCAATAGGATCATGGCTGATCTGACATTCTTGACATCCACTTTCCTGCCCCTTCTCCGTAACCATAGATTACCTTTCTGATCACGAATCTATTTATCCCAGCCTTACATATACACAAGGACTCTGCCCCGACAGCTCTCTGTGCCAATGAGTTCCAAAGACTCTCAACCCTCTGAGAGAAGAAATGTCTCCTCATCTCAGTCTTAAATCAGCACCCCTTCAGTCTGAGATTATGCCCTCTGGTCCTAGACTCTCCCGAGGGAAAACATCCTTGTAGCATTTACCCTGTCACACCCCTATATGTTTCAATGAGATCACCTCTCATTCTTGTAAACTCCAATGAGTAGAGTTCCAACCTGTTTAATCTTTGCTCCAAAGGCAGTCCCTCCAAACTAGGGATCATCCTAGTGAACCTCCTCTGAACCGCCCCCAATGAAAGAGTATCTTTTCTTCCAATAGGGGACTAAAACTGCTCACAGAGCTCCAGATGTGGTCTCACCGCCTTCTGCACTGTGATAAATCTGTGATTTTACTCCGCTTCGTGAAGTTCACATCACGGTTAGTTATTCAGAAGTAAAGCAGATCTTCATCCACCACAAGACTGAATGAAAGTTCTAATGACTGGGTTGCTCTGCTATTAAAATGTCTCCTAGTTGTTAGCATAAGAGCACAGTTATATAATTAACGACATGTTCACTTGAGTGGGGGTTCTGAGGTGGGTGGTGGTGGACGGGATTGTGGGGAAACGACAGAGGAGAAGACAAAGAAGAAGAATAACACACAAAGGTTGAATTGAAGAACTGTGGCTATCGTCTGCCTTAAGAATGTTGTTTCAGAGGCTATGCTGCCAAGCTGCCTGCCCAGCCAGGAGTGATACAATTGTGAAGATCAGCATTCCAATTCAGAGAAAGAGGGCTATTAAAAACATGGACAAATGACATAAATTGCAAATATTTATTAAGGAAAACATAAAACAAATGACCCTAAAAATATAATCTAGAAGGGCAACATTTCTTTCGCAAAATGTATTTCCTTTCTTCATTAACAGCTATTTTACCCTCAAGAACCGACTCAAAAAGCCGGGAAAAAAAATCAAAATATTTTATTAAGTCTTCAAGGGGAGGGCAACAAGGTGGCACAGTGGTTAGCACTGCCGCCTCATGGTGCTGAGGTGCGATCCTGGCCCTGGGTCACTGTCCCTGTGGAGTTTGCACGTTCCCCCCCCCCCCCCACCCCCGGTGTCTGCGTGTGCCTCACCCCCACAACCCAAAAGATGTGCAGGCTAGGTGGAATGGCTACGATAAATTGACCCTTAATTGGAAAAAAAAAAATTGGGTGCTCTAAAAAAAATGTTTTAAGTGTTCGAGGGGCGTGTTACTAAATTATAACAAAACAGAGGGAACTGTTCCTTACCTAGATTTAGGAGCAGCTGTTGCTGATGAACTTTGCCCTTTGTTTAAATTAAAGGCAACTATAAACAAAAGAAAGAAATTAGACTTTGATTGTATATGGTTTTCCAAGTGCTGGAAATATGTTATATAATTTAACCCTCCTAATTAATGAGTCAAACCTCAAAAGCATCATAAAATATGGGTAGCTTTCATGATTAATCTCTTTTCCAACAAAGTCATAAAAACATTAATAAGAAAAAACACATACTAAAGTAATAAACTTGCATTAAGCGTATAACTTTGCTGGAACATTTCAAACAAAATGGTTCTGAAGGACATTGAAAGTTAATCCAAAAGTAATGCAAATCAACTCCTCTCGTTATAATTAAGGTGTAGCTAGCACATTATCAAATTAAGGGGAACAATGATCTGGATGGGAGGGAGATAATTCATTCAATATTTATTTGAGGAATTAAAAGCCAGAAAATTAAAAATGCTTCAATCCAGGAATAACTCATACAGAATTTACCTGAAAGTAGCCAATAAGCAATGAGAAGAGATGGACAAAGAAAACTGTTATTAAACAAAAGAAAGAAGTTCTAATTTCAACCTCATTTCAGCACAGAATGTTTCGTGCCTGCCCCTTGGGCATTTACTTTGTACCACTACTAAACACATGCAATGATTACACAGCATCACTTCTTGCATTTAAGAGCTAAACCAAAACATGTTGCAGTGATGGAGTACATTTAACATAGTAAAACATTCCAAGGCAGTTCACAAGAGTGCGATCAAACACAATTTGACATAGAATAGCAGGAGATGCTAAGCCAGCCGTCAAATGCATGGCTGAATGTTTTAAGGAGCATCTTAAAGGAGGACAGAAAGGCAAACCAATTAGGAAGGGAATTCCAGGGTCTACCGAACTTCGAAACATCTCATTTGAAAGGTTTTATTTAGGACCGAGGCGAGGAGGAATTTCTTCATTCAGAGTGATGAAATTTTTGAATTCTCTACCCAAGGCCACTGTAGAAGCTCAGTCATTGACTATGTTCAAGACAGGGATCGCTGGACTTCTTGATACTAATTGCATTGAGGGACTATGGGCACACCGTAGGAAGATATTGTCGAGGTAGACAATCAGCCATGATCTAGTTGAATGGTGGAACAGGTTTGAGGGGTTGAACAGCCTACTCCTGCTCCTGTGTTCCTATCAAATGCAGCCACTGATTTTTGAGAAGAAGCCATTTGGTGACATTCGAATGCCATAGTTAGTGAAAATACAAACAGCGCGATTGGATTATCGGTGGTTGAAGTACGATTTTCAGATGGCCCAGGAAGGAAACATAAAATATGAAGATTTGATAGGTATCAGATAAATGGAGTCAAAATAGATTCAGTCAAAATGAATTCAAATTTGATTCTTGCAAAGGCAGCATTAGGGACGATACTATTGGACTTAATAACATTATGCTAGGAAGGAGAAAAATTTGCCTTTGCTCCTGCTCTCAATTATTGTGCAGTAACTTCTCAAGGACTGCATGCTTATGTAGACACAGGTGGAGAAAAGAATTGTCACAGCAACTCCTGTACGTTCAGGGAAAGTAGCATTCTTGATGGGGAGTGAGAAGCGATTAAAGTTTCAGGTTACAAAGATGTGCGAGAGACAGAATGAAGCACAATACTTCATGAAGTCAGAGAACAAAAATAAATCTTCACACACTTCACAAACGTACCTTTTTCTTCCTCATTTTCCCTTTTCAATTCTGTAAAAACTGGAAGCTCCTAAAAAAAAGTAAAATAGTAAGCGCGTTTCTTACATCAAGAACTTGCAACTGTATAGCACCTGTAGCTGAGCAAAATGTTCACAACTATGTTATGAAACAAAACCTCTCACACAGCCACATAGGGAGACATTACAACAGATGACCAGTGGTATGGTAAAGAGGCAGGTTTTAAGGAGTCACTCAAAGGAAGAGTGGTAGAGAGGCAGAGATTAGGGCCTAGTCAGCTGCCAATGCTGGAACGATTGTAATAGTGGGTGTACAAGAGTCCCGAATGACACGGCACAGATACCACGGAGGGCTGCAGGAGTTTACACAGGTAGGGAGGAGCGATGCCAAGGGGCAATTTGAAAATAAAGATGAGAAGTTTAAAACGGAGGCTTCATTTAATGGATAAAGAGGTGCAACATAGGCAACAGGGTTTTGGATGACCGTAAGCTTACGGAGGATGGAAGGTTCAACTTGGGAGAGCGGTGGAATAGCCAAGTCAAGAGGCAACTGTGAACTACCAATTGGATGATTCGCTAAAGATATGCAAAATGTGTAACTAATTGAGACTGTATTGAACATTCTACTTTGAACCACACCTAAACAAGCTGCACCCCTTAAAGGCGGCATAGATTCCAAAGCTAAAAAAAATATACGTCGCTTTTATATTTTCCATCTGCGGGCAGCACGGTGGCGCAGTGGTTAGCACTGCAGTCTCACGGTGCCGAGGTTCCAGGTTCGATCCCGGCTCTGTGTCACTGTCCGTGTGGAGTTTGCACATTCTCCCAGTGTTTCGGTGGTTTCACCCCCACAACCCAAAGATGTGCAAAGTAGGTAGATTAAACACGCTAAATTGGCCCTTAATTGGAAAAAATGAATTGGGTACTCTCAATTTTTAAAAAATATATATATATTTTCCATCTGCAATGATGCAAGAACATCATTCCCCCTCGCCCCAACATGTTGGTTCTAAGTTTACTAACTGATTTATTGATGGTGTGTTTGCTTATTTGATGAAAAAGACCATTCAACTCATTAGTGAGTCATTACCTTCAGGAATAGAGGATTAAGTAAAGCAAAGAAAGAGAAAATTGTAGAGGAAAAAAGAAAAAGAAAAGTGCATTGCGACAAGCTAACATTGTGAGGTGTACTTCAGGTCGGTTGTGAAAACATCAATAGCTGTTTTATTAGTTTCTCAAAATACGATCTGTTTCAGATAATCAAGTGCTTCTTTCCTAAGCAAGGTTGAGTGCACTTCTCCTGATGGAGAATAGCAAAGCAAACACTTACATTAAAATAATGAGTTACTGGTACGACAGATAACATCAATGGATTCAAGTGACAACATTTCCGGAGAAATGTGCTCCTCACTAGTTCTCAAAAGCTAAAGTTAGATTGCGCCGTTAATACAGTGAGCAGCTCAAGGGTTTTCAGGTGCAAAAGAAAATGGAGCAATAAGCAATAATAGGGCAATGAGAAGTGATTACAGAGATATAGGTGAAGAGCTAGGTTTTGTAGACTTTTGAAGGTGGGGACAGTGGAACATAGCAACGATTTAGGAAGACTGTTCAGAGTGAAGGGGCAAAACAGTTGAAGACTCTGTCACTAAGAGTGGAGAAGAGAGGGGGAGAAGAGTGGAGAGAAGGTTAGAGCCAGGTAAGAGGGTACATAGCTGTATACATGGAGATTGCATGGTTGAATGGGGAAAGGCCATGGAGGTATTTGTCTTTGGCAATGAACACTATGAACACATCGCATTGTGGGGTGGCATGAAGCCAATGAACATCACGGAGAATAGAATCAATGTGGTGTGGAATAAAGTATAAACAGTGGAATATTGGACAAGTTGGAATTTATGAAAAAGTAGAGTGCAAGGTGCTTGGAGGGGGTCCAAGCTTCAAAGAAGCAAATTCGCACTGGCAAATGCATAGGTAAGTGTTTCAGTGGTATTGGGATGAAGTAGAAACATGCTGCAGAGGTGGAAATATCTGATCTTGGTGATGGATAGAAAGAGAGGCTGGTAGCTAGGCTCAAGATTAAGTAGAACCTTAAGGTTGCCTGCCATCTGGTGCAAATGAGGGAGATGGATTGGAGGATTTGGGGTGTGGATAGGGACACGGTTACAGTATAGAATTTTAAATAGGTGCTTTGGATTTGACAATGTTAAGTTGATGTTGAACAAATTGCATGTTGCACAATGATAGCTGTGGAGCCGAAAGTGATAGCTCCAGGAGTCAGAGCTGCTGTTGGTCTAACATATGAAAGCCCACTCGTGTGCCTAGGGACAATAAGTAGCTGAGGAATAGGAGAGAGCACAAGGATGGAACCCTGGAGCACTTGCAAGCTGACCATGCCAGGACCAGAGAAACCACTGCAGAAAATGTGCTGGGTGCTTTGGAACAGGTAACATGAAAGTGAACCACAAAGTAAAGCACATTAATGATTCCTCAGTGTGAATAATGAATGTTTTACCTCCTCTTTCCCTTCTTTTCCTCTCCTAACTAGTTCTTCAATAAACTTGGCATTTCTTTCCTCATCGTCCAGCTCTTGCTTCTTCTTTTTCTCCATCTCTTGTTGTCTACAAATAGTTTCGGGATCTCGATCAATGTATTGAATGTACCAGCCTTTGGGTGTTTCATCTACTTTGCAGTGACCTGAAATTGAAATGAGGTGAACTTAAGCTACGGTGATCAATTTGTGCAAGCTTATGTTTAATAAGTACAACTGCCTGAACAATAATTTAAAACACGTGGATCTCAAACAGCTCAGCTGGTCACGGAGACTTGGTACAAAATTAAATATGATGGGGGCTGCTTCATTATAGCTCGCTTGTCTCAAGCTATGATTCTTTGAATAAATTTCAGCTAGACTCTAAATCAGTTCTAATGCACTATTCAGTCTTTGCAATCTCCACTTCTGTGTAAAGGTGGAGAAACCTGATCCATACAACACGGATTGTGAAACTAATGCTGGGAACAATTTTAAAAATTAACTGAGGGTATGGGGAGAGGCAAGAATAATTAACTCAACACAGATATCACTCACCTTCTCTGCCTAGCCACTTGGTGAAGTCGGTCAGTGTCTCCCACATTGTTGCATTCATATGAACATGCTCCCGGTGACTGATGTACTCATTGTAGATAACATTGTTGTGAACACGTTTGGTTCCTAAAATAAATTAGGTCATGTATCTTACTATTAGAAGAAATGAATATTGTAGTAACAGAAATCATGCTAATATTGGATCTATACGACAAGGAAGACATTAAAATAGAACTCCAATCCCATAAGGGTGACACGGTACTATTATAGGTAGCATAGGGGCCGGTTCTGCTCAATTGGCTAGACAGCTGGTTCGTGGTGTAGAGCGAGGCCAGCAGCTCGGGTTCAATTCCCGTACTAGTTGAGGTTATGTATGAAGGCCCCACTATCTCAACCTTGTCCCTGGCCTGAGGTATGGTGATCCTCAGGTTAAATCACCACCAGTCAGCTCTCCCCCTCAAAAGGGGAAAGCAGCCTGTGGTCATCTGGGACTATAGTGACTTCACCTTTACAGGTAGTAGCTAAGTGGTAGCATCTAATTTTCCACTCATTCCTGGTATTCTGTATGTGGAAAGATCCCAAATGCAGATAAATTGGTGGAGGTAGACAATAAAGAGGAAATATCCTTCACCATAAAGGCATTGGTGGACTATCAGATCAGAAAGGAAGTTACTCCTGGTCATTACTCAATAATGGCATTGACAGTACTGTGGGTAGGTGATTTACACATTCTCTGAACTACAAAATATTGTTTATCTTGGGAACACTGAAAAAGTGTAAATGTCCAAGTTACATAAAGATTAACTGAACCAGCATTTACCTCATATTTTCTATAGCTCATTTCTAACATCAGCTCTATACATAGAGGAAAATCATAGGAATCATAGAATTTACAGTGCAGGAGGAGGCCATTTGGCCCATCGAGTCTGCACCAGCCCTTGGAAAGAGGGCCTACTCAAGCCCACACCCCACCCTAGCCCCGTAACCCAGTAACCCCACCTAACCTTTTTGGACACGAAGGGCAATTCACCATGGCCAATCCACCTAACCTGCTGGTTTAGCACACTGGGCTAAATCGCTGGCTTTGAAAGAAGACCAAGGCAGGCCAGCAGCATGGTTCAATTCCCGTACCAGCCTCCCCGAACAGGCGCCGGAATGTGGCGACTAGGGGCTTTTCACAGTAATTTCATTTGAAGCCTACTTGAAATGAAATGAAAATCGCTTATTGTCACAAGTAGGCTTCAAATGAAGTTACTGTGAAAAGCCCCTAGTCGCCACATTCCGGCGCCTGTTCGGGGAGGCTGTTACGGGGAGACTTGTGATAATAAGCGATTTTCAATTTTAATCTCAATCTTTGGACTGTGGGAGGAAACCGGAGCACCCGGAGTAAATCCACCCAGACACGGGGAGAACGTGCAGACTCCGCACAGTGACACAAGCCGGGAATCGAACAAGGATTCCTGGTGCTGTGAAGTAACAGCGATAACCACTGTGCTACCGTGCCGCCCCTCCACTGTGCTACCGTAGGAGAAAGGAGGGAAAAAAGACTTTGTCATCATTCTGTCAAGAGGCCGCATATTGCCAACTAACGTGAATGAGCTGAAAAAGGTTGCCATGCCAGCTATGTTAAATTTCTGGGAACAAATGAAGCACTATTGGAGAAGCTATGGTAATCATAGAATCCCCTGCAGTGCAGTAGCAGGCATTTCAGCCCAGAGTCTGCATCAATCCTCTGAAAGTGCACCCTACCTAGGCTCACTCCTCTGCCCTATCCCCACCTATCCTTTTGGACGCTAAGGGGCAATTTAGCACGGCCAATCCACCTAACCTGCACATCTTCAGACTGTGGAAGGAAACAGGAGCAGCCAGAGGAAGCCCATGCAGACACGGGGAGAATGTGCAAACTCCACACAAGGCAGTCACCCGAGGTCGGAATCGAACCGGGTCCCTGGTGCTGTGAGGCAGCAGTGCTAACCAATGTCCTTATCAATATAATCTTCTAAAAAAGACAAAAGTCAGCCAGCATCAACTACTGATCAAATTTATCAGCAGCTCAGTTAAAATTTGAATTAAAACTATATCTAAATAGGTTGTTCACAGCATGAAATGGACCACAAACTCACCAAAACGTCTTCTAAGTAGTTCAAGAAATTCATTGCGGAATTCTCTGGATGAGGAAAAGAAATTGTGTTCAGTATTCCACCATAATACTGTCGCATTTGACATCAAAATGCCAACACTGCAGAGTTGTAGAATAGATACGCATAAAGAGAAGGAGGCAGAATTTGGTCCATTTTGCTTGTACCTGCTACCAAATTGTTCCATTTCCTGATTTTTGTTAGCCTTGCAAATGTTTCCTTTGTTAAGGAGAGATCCAATTATCTTGAAGTTACTGCTCAATCTGCTTCCACCAACCTTTCAGGTAATTCATTCTGAATCATAAACAACCTGCTGAGTAATTCTCATCTCACCTGGCATCTATGTCGCTTACTTTACTTCCGGGTAACATAGAACAGTACAGCACAGTACAGGCCCTTCAGCCCACGATGTTGTGCCGACCATTTATCCTAATCTAAGATCAACCTAGCCTACACCCCTTCAATTTACTGCTGTCCATGTGCCTGTCTAAGGGTCGTTTAAATGTCCCTAATAACTCTGACTCCACCACCTCTGCTGGCAGTGCATTCCACACACCCACCCCACTCTGTGTAAAGAACCTACACCTCTGACATCTCCCCTATACCTTCCTCCAATCACCTTAAAATTATGTCCCCTCGTATGGCAGCATGTGGCGCAGTGGATAGCACTGGGACTGCGGCGCTGAGGACCCGGGTTCGAATCCCGGCCCTGGGTCACTGTCCGTGTGGAGTTTGCACATTCTCCCCATGTCTGCGTGGGTTTCACCCCCACAACCCAAAGATGTGCTGGTTAGGTGGATTGGCCATGCCCCTTAATTGGAAAAAAAATAATTGGCTACTCTAAATTTATTTTAAAAAATAAAAATAAAATTATGTCCCCTCGTGACAGCCATTTCCACCCTGGGAAAAGACTCTGGCTATCCACTCTGTCCATGCCTCTCATCACCTTGTACACCTCTATCAAGTCACCTCTCTGCCTTCTTCGCTCCGGTGAGAAAAGCCCTAGCCCGCTCAACCTTTCTTCATAAGACATGCCCTCCAGTGCAGGCAGCATCCTGGTAAATCTCCTCTGTACCCACTCCAAAGCATCCCCATCCTTCCTATAATGAGGTGACCAGAACTGAACACAATATTCCAAGTGTGGTCTAACTAGAGTTTTATAAAGCTGCAGCAAAACCTCACGGCTCTTAAACTCAATCCCCCTGTTAATGAAAGCCAACACACCATATGCCTTCTTAACAGCCCTATCAACCTGGGTGGCAACTTTGAGGGATCTATGTACATGGACCCCAAGATCCCTCTGTTTCTCCACACTTCCAAGAATCCTGCCTTTAACCCTGTATTCAGCATTCAAATTCGACCTTCCAAAATGAATCACTTCACATTTATCGAGATTGAATTCCATCTGCCACTTCTCAGCCCAGCTCTGCATCCTGTCAAATGTCCTGTTGTAACCTGCAACAACCCTCAACACTATCTACAACTCCCCAACCTTCGTGTCATCAGCAAACTTACTAACCCCACCCTTCCACTTCTTCATCCAAGTCATTTATAAAAACCACAAAGAGCAGACGTCCCAGAACAGATCCTTGCGGGACACCACTGGTCACCGACCTCCAGGCGGACTACTTTCCATCCACTACCACTCGCTGTTCTCAATCTATGATGGGTAATGACACTAAACAATTGCATTGCTTTGAAATAATTTATGAATTGAACCAACACACCCATGAATCCTATAGCTGCAGCACAAATTATATATTAGTTTGGCATTTGTCTGGAATCTGAGGTCACCCGTAAGGGGCAGTTTCACACTGACAATTCAGCTTATCGACAGTGTGTTAGACCAATGCAAAGCTAGATTTTGGAACTTTAAAAGTGACATTTTAAATAGACCTTTGGACTGTCTAATTTTCTCGCATTTCATACTTTGTTAAATGGTGGTGCACATCTTTCCCCAATTAGAGGACGGTGCTAAACATGCAATGTCACAGTACGTTAAAAGCAGGCACTTGAGCGAAATCAATTCGATGTGTACAAAAACTACTTCCAGTTTCCAGTTCACTTCAGGCTTATAAGCAGAAGAGTGTGAGAAAATAAGAAGCCTCAGGTTGAGGAAAGTATGAGTGTAAACTTGATGTGACGGATGTCCTCTCTGCATGTTGTAAGACTATGATATTACATTAAAATTTTAAATAAAAAAAATACATCATTGCGATATTAAATCTAGACCCCGTTTTCAAAATGATGGTCCTGGTAATGTTGGGGATCCTTTTACAGAATTGTAATAGAGCAGGAAAGAACAAAAAACACTGAAATAAAGGAAGTTGGTAACATCAAGACGTCTGGGGGTGGGGGAGGAAGTGAGAGAGACAGCGAGAGAGAGAAAGAGAGGCAAAGAGTTTCAGACCATAACATCACAGCAGGCACATTTGACCAAGGATCATAAAGTGTCACACTGTACATACTCTGAAAAGTAGTCCATGAACTGTTGTGGGTTCTCTGATGCCAGCAGAAGCTGTCGTTGGTGTGATTCTGACATGCAGTGACATTTGAAACCATTCTGGAATATAACATCAATCATATCAATATTCACGTATCTACATACTTCAGGGAAGAAAAGGCCACTTGTCCATCTAGCCGGACCATTCAATTATCTGCTTTCTTTCTGGTGAATTGCAAATGCAAAGATCTGGGGTTGGATTCTTTGCTCTGCCGCGCCACATTTCCGTTTCACCCCGCCGGTGGGACGCACCGTTACGCCGACCGGTCAATGGAGTTTCCCACTGGGCTGCCGGCAAAATGGAGCTTCCCGACAGCGGAGAATCCAGCCACTTGTCTTTCTTTCTGGAACTATCTGAACTGGCAGCTTGCCACATCATTCATACACTGTCCATGAGGTCTCCTCTTTGTCGAGCACGGAAAACATTCCAGAATAAATAAACCTTTTTCATAGCACAATCTTTTAAAATTTCGTACAAATCTTGCAGTCCTTTCTTGAATCTGCTTTAATATCCATGATAATACCATTTGCAGTATGAGGAATCAAAACTGGACTCAATTCATTTACGTTCATACTCAGTTGGATAGAATGTTAAGATCACTCTTTTGATTTATGCTGTTGTGCAATCTTATATTTTTTGTTTGTTCCTCTACTACTTGGGACATCGGGTTGTTCATGCCAGCAATCTCTCGTTATCCAAGGTTTTTCCTTCTCCGAAACCTCTCCCTTCATTATTCCTACTAAGTATTTTATGTTGCCCAGTCTCATCACTTACATCTATCTATGATAAACTGCTCCAGCTCACAAACTCTATCTGTATACCTCTCTGGATCTGTGTACTGACTTGATACAATCACTCATAAGTAGCCACAACTTTCATGTGGACGATACTTTACATTTTGACACCTTTGAACCGATTCCAGTCCAAGTCTCCAAGTCATTTGTAATAATGAACAGTAGTGGCCTTGCAACCAGTATAGCACATCACCTAGTGTTTCTGATAAAGTCCTTATAAGCCCTCTCCCTCTCCAGTGCCTCTATACTTCTTTTATAATATGGCAACCAGAACTATATACAATACTCCGTGTGATCTAATGAAGGCTCAATATATAACTTCTCTATTTTTGAATTCCATCTGTCGGAAACAAACCCAAATATTTGATTTGCTTTTGTATGGTGTAATTGACTTGGGTCACTATTCTCAATGATTGTGTATTTGTACTCCCAGAACCCTAAATTCTACTATGCTATTTTGATTCTTATTTTCTAGGAAATGGGACTTCATTACTTTTCTCACCAAAATGTGAAACTTCACAGTTCCGTGTTGAAATAAAATGGTCAATTATATTTCCACTCTGTAAGATTATTAGTGTTGTCTTGCAATTTGTTGCAGTCCTCAGCAATGAATGTCCCTCCCAATTTAGTGCCATCTGCAAAGTTAGGAGATTCTATCTTCTCATCTTTTATGGGATCTTGGTTGTAAGATCTTGCCATATTGACCCACATAAAGAATATAATTATGTGAAATTTCTTTCTGAGATACACAAAAAAAATTACCCAAATACGGTCTCCAATGCTTTCATTTTCTAAGACTCAATTCTCTTAATTTGATACTCTCTTGTCAAATTAAATTCATTTATTGCACGAGACTGAACTCTGTGCTAATCTATTATATGGGAAAAGTTAAATGTAGTACAATTCAGATAAGTATTGCCAACTGTCGCATTACATGGTCAGCAAATTAATCAAAATGAACTAATAGATTTGTCAAACAATCCTGACAGTCTTTCCCCTATAATCTATATCCCCAAATCTGATATTTTATTCTCATTCTCTTCAACTGACTGTACACCACCTTTTCCATTCAAACACTCTTTGACTTAGGCGATGATACAAGAAGCACATTTGTGAGAAGTTAAACCCGCCACCTGATATTCCGTTCCATTGAAATCAATGGATTGCACAGGACATACAACAGGCAAAAAGAGCAATATTGTCCATTGTGCATGCCCACCAAGTTGAATTTCACCTCCCCTTTCTCTTAATGTCTTTTTACACACATCCTTGTTTTGACATCACTAATCACCCTGCGCATCTCACCGGCTGTCACCATAGCAGTGGCACTGTCGTTGCCACTTTGTCTTATATACACTTGATCAACCAACATCTACTGGTGTCTGGGATAGAGAAGTTTAATGATTCATAATGTTTCAAATAAGAAATTCATCCTCATCTCGGTCCTAAATGCTTGTCCCCTTATGCTGATTGCCAAACATTTTCTTAGCAACAACCCTGTCAAATCACTGACGAATTTTCATCGAATGGTATGAACATCGGTTATACCGCCCACCTATCCTGTGGCTCCCCCTCCACCAAATAAGCCAGCATTTTAAAAAGAATTATCCAATTCTCTTTGCAAGCCCATCACTCGCAAAATTCCTGGTTCTTAATCTCCGGCTGCGCATTTTAAAAAAGGGGCTTTTCCTCACATCCACTCCTGTTCTTTACGCCCCCAGATCCCTCTGCTCCTGTGACACCCCTTTGGGATTCACAGCTGCACAGTGGTTAGCACTGTTGCTTCACAGCTCCGGGGTCCCAGGTTCGATTGTCGGCTTGGGTCACTGTCTGTGCAGTGTACCCGAACAGGCGCCGGAATGTGGCGACTAGGGGATTTTCACAGTAACTTCATCGCAGTGTTAATGTAAGACTACTGGTGACAATAAAGATTATTGTTATTAATGTTTGGAGTCCAATCTGGCTGTCCAGTGGGTGGGGGGGGGGGGGGGGGGTTACAGGCCCAGTTAACTCGAGCTCTCCGCGGTGGACCGGCCCCGCTCATCCCTGCGGCAGCCAGCCAGCCCTCCCTCTCCTTTCCTTGGCCGAGGCCCCGGGCTCTCCCGAGAGCCTGCCACCCCCCAATCCTTTCACCGGGACAGCGGCTGGCAGCACGCTCGCCCTGACCGGCTTCGCTCGCTCACCTCGTCCCGGCACTGTTTCTGACACATCTGGCAATACCATCGCAGCTTCTGCAGCCCCTTGGACTTGATGCGGTTGGCGATCGCCTTGGGAGTCAGAAACTCAGCTTTACCCATCTCGGCGGCGAAGGCCCAGCTACACAAAACGCGCCGACGTCACCGGTCCCAGTGCACTGCGTAATACGTCATCACGCTTCCCCACCCCCTTCACCCACCCGCCGTTTTTTTTAAAATTCCCTCGATCGTACTTTTACTCTTTTATTTTGTTGTTGGCGTCGGATAATTAAACTATTGAGAGATTATTCGCAGATCTATGGCGCGCGGATAATTCCGTTGGACGGAAAGGGGAGGGGGCTGATCGGGAGGAATTGACTTTCTGGGAGATGTGGTCCGCTCGCCCGTTTGGCCGCAGCTCAGAGGGCGGGGGGTAGACTACAACCCCCGGCAGGCACCGCGGCACCGGGAGGGGAGGGGAGGGGAGGACACGTGGGCCAGGCAGCCGGCGCATGCGCGCTGGCGGCGGGCTGACCTTCAGCCGCATCCGCTCGGGGAGGATTCACCATGTTTGCGCGAAGCGGCTTCGTTCTGCTCTTTCAGCCCCAATGGTAAATAGTCTGGCAGTCAGGAGAGGGCAGCTTCTCCGCAAGTTTTGTTTTAAATTTCAGGAAGATGCATTGCCCCCCTTCTCCGCGCTGTTTTGATGTTGCTTGGTGACCCCAGGTTTAAGGCCTTCTAAGGAAGGCCCTGCGTTTAAAGTGATTCGGAAAGGCTTTCCCGGCTTCTCAGTGCCCCTCTTTCTGTCTCGCCCTCCTCCCAAGATTACATTTGATGTGCGCCTCTCTGTCAGTCAGCCAGCTTACATGTAGGAAGTCCTCCCTTCATACTGTGGAGGGAGGACCTTAGTAGTTCCAATGGAATGGGAGTATTGCATTTATATAGCGCCTGCCACGACCACAGGACGTCCCAGAGCACTTTGCAGTGAATGGGAGTGCTCTTTTTAAAAAAATATGTAGCCCCTGTTGTGACGGGTGGCCCGGTAGCGCAGTGGTTAGCACTGTCGCTTCACAGCGCCATGGACCCGGGTGCAATTCCCGGCTTGGGTCACTGTCTGTGCGGAGTCCGCACGTTCTCCCCGTGTCTACATGGGTTTCCTCCGGTTGCTCCGGTTTCCTCCCACAAGTCCCAAAAGCCGTGCTTGTTAGGTGAATTGGACATTCTGAATTCTCCCTCACTGTTCCCAAACAGGTGCCCGAGTGTGGCGACTAAGGGATTTTCACAGTAACTTCTTTGCAGTGTCAATGTAAACCTACTTGTGACACGAATAAAGATGATTATATTGGTGTAGGAAACCAGGCAGCCAATATGCTCGCAGCAAACTCTCCCAAATAGCACTGGGAGAACGAACTGATAATCCGATTTTGTGATGTCGAGGGATCGACATACAAAACAAATCTTCCTGCGAAAAGAATGCAATTCCGAGTGAAGACGAGTTACTCAAACAATAACTATCTCTTTCCAATGATATTGTCAGATCTTAATTTTTTCCAGTATTTTTTATTTTTATTTCAGATTTCCAGCATCTGCAATATTTTGCATTTATTTTATTGATAAATCTCCGGGCCCAGATGGGCTACATCCTAGAGTTCTAAAGGAGATAGCTGAAGAAATAGTGGAGGTGTTAGTTATGATCTTTCAAAAGTCACTGGAGTCGGGGAAAGTCCTAGAGGATTGGAAAATCGCTGTTGTAACCCCCCTGTTCAAGAAGGGAACAAGGAAAAAGATGGAAAATTATTGGGCAATTAGCCTAACCTCGGTTGTTGGCAAGATTCTAGAATCCATTGTTAAGGATGAGATTTCTAAATTCTTGGAAGTGCAGGGTCGGATTAGGACAAGTCAGCATGGATTTAGTAAGGGGAGGTCGTGCCTGACAAACCTGTTAGAGTTCTTTGAAGAGATAACAAATAGGTTAGACCAAGGAGAGCCAATGGATGTTATCTATCTTGACTTCCAGAAGGCCTTTGATAAGGTGCCTCACGGGAGACTGCTGAGTAAAATAAGGGCCCATGGTATTCGAGACAAGGTACTAACATGGATTGACAATTGGCTGTCAGGCAGAGAGTTGGGATAAAAGGTTCTTTTTCGGAATGGCAACCGGTGACAAGTGGTGTCCCGCAGGGTTCAGTGTTGGGGCCACAGCTGTTCTCTTTATATATTAACGATCTAGATGACGGGACTGGGGGCATTCTGGCTAAGTTTGCCGATGATACAAAGATAGGTGATGGGGCAGGTAGTATGGAGGAGGTGGGGAGGCTGCAGAAAGATTTAGACAGTTTAGGAGAGTGGTCCAAGAAATGGCTGATGAAATTCAACGTGGGCAAGTGCGAGGTCTTGCACTTTGGAAAAAAGAATAGAGGCATGGACTATTTTCTAAACGGTGACAAAATTCATAATGTTGAAGTGCAAAGGGACTTGGGAGTCCTAGTCCAGGATTCTCTAAAGGTAAACTTGCAGGTAGAGTCCGTAATTAAGAAAGCAAATGCAATGTTGTCATTTATATTCATTGGGGTTTAGGAGGTCGAGGGGAGATCTAATAGAAACTTACAAGATAATGAATGGCTTAGATAGGGTGGACGTAGGGAAGTTGTTTCCATTAGCAGGGGAGACTAGGACCCGGGGACACAGCCTTAGAATAAAAGGGAGTCACTTTAGAACACAGATGAGAAATTTCTTCAGCCAGAGAGTGGTGGGTCTGTGGAATTCATTGCCACAGAGGGCGGTGGAGGCCGGCACGTTGAATGTCTTTAAGACAGAAGTTGATAAATTCTTGATTTCTCGAGGAATTAAGGGCTATGGAGAGAGCGGGTAAATCGAGTTGAAATCAGCCATGATTGAATGATGGAGTGGACTCGATGGGCCGAATGGCCTTACTTCTGCTCCTATATCTTATGGTCTTATAAATGTTGGGTTAGAAAATTCGCAGCATTCCTGCTCTTTTTAAAAAATCTTTCACAAAGGAGGTGACTTTGGCTGGGATTTAGAACCAAGGGCAGCAAAAGGTGGTTAATTTGCTAGTTCTACATGTGAAGGTTTGGACACTGAGTAGGCTGGGCTTTTGGTGTTCTCATGGCTTGATGGACATAACAGTAAAGACCTACCTTGTTCCTGTTGTTCACACTGTTCGCACTTCTGGTGTTCTGTCAAGTATAGTGATGAGGATTGGAACCCCTGTTTTATTTACCTGTGTCTAATTGAACTGCTTTGCCACTGATCTTAGAGCTTAGAGTCAGTGGACTGGTCAGTATTTAAAAACTCTGCGACCAGCCTGAACGAGTATGTCATTACAGTAACTGACTTAATTAGTAAGTGTGTAGAAGACTGTGTGCCAAAGAAGCAAATCCGTGTGTTTCCCAACCGGAAACCCTGGATGAACAGGGATATCCACTGCTTGCTGAAGTCTAGGTCAGAGGTGTTCAAGTCAGGTGACCCTGACCTCGACAAGAAATCCAGCAAAGATGCCAAAAGACAGTACAAGTTTCAAGCCAAGCTCGAGTCCCAGGCTAGCCACACGGATTCCCGCCGTCTTTGGCAAGGTCTGCAAGACATAACGGGCTACAAGATGAAGGCATGCAAAATCGTTGACTCCAACACACCCCTCCCTAATGAGCTCAACGCATTCTATGCCGCTTTGAGCAAGAGGTCAGCGCGAGCAAGCCCTCCACCCCAGAAGCCGCAGATGAACTGTATCTGAGATCACCAATGCAGACGTCAGAGCAGCCTTCTCGAAGGTCAACCCACGGAAAGCCACTGGCCCGGATGGGGAACCCGAACGAGCACTCGGGTCTTGCGCGGATCAGCTGCCGGGGGTATTCGCAGACATCTTCAACCTCTCTTTACAACAATCTGAGGTCCCTATTTGCTTCAAAAAGACGACCATCATCCCTGTACCAAAAAACATCAAGCAGCGTGCCTTAATGACTATCGTCCAGTGGCTCTGACATCCATCATCATGAAGTGCTTCGAAAGGTTAGTCATGGCACGAATCAACTCCAGCCTCCCGGATTGCCTTGATCCATTATAGTTCGCCTACCGCTGCAACAGGTCCACAGCAGATGCCATCTCCATGGCCCTGCACTCTACCCTGGAACACCTAGATAACAAAGACACCTATGTCAGACTCCTATTTATCGACCAACGCAGCCTTCAAAACCATCATTCCTACGAAACTCATCTCCAAACTCAGTGGCCTTGGCCTCGGCTCCTCTCTCTGCGACTGGATCCTGAACTTTCTCTCCCACAGGCCACAATCAGTAAAGATAGGCAACAACACCTCCTCCACGATCATCCTCAACACCGGTGCCCCACAAGGCTGTGTCCTCAGCCCCCTACTGTACTCCTTATACACCTATGACTGTGGCCAAATTCCCCTCCAACTCGATTTTCAAATTTGCTGATGACACCACCGTAGTGGGTCGGATTTCAAACAATGACGAGACAGAGTACAGAAATGAGATAGAATCTGGTGAACTGGTACGACGACAATCTCTCCCTCAATGCCAACAAAACGAAGGAGATTGTCATTGACTTCAGGAAGTGTAGTGGAGAACATCCCCTGCCTACATCAATGGGAACGAAGTAGAAAGGGTCGAGAGCTTCAAGTTTTTAGGTGTACTGATCACCAACAGCCTGCCCTGGTCCCCCATGCTGACACTATAGTTAAGAAAGCCCACCAACGACTCTACTTTCTCAGAAGACTAAGGAAATTTGGCATGTCAGCTACGACCCTCACCAACTTCTACAGATGCACCATAGAAAGCATTCTTGCTGGTCGTATCACAGCTTGGTATGGAGCCTGCTCTGCCCAAGACCACAGGAAACTACAAAAGCTCATGAATGTAGCCCAGTCCATCACACAAACCAGCCTTCCATCCATTGACTCGTCTATAATTCCCGCTGCCTCAGAAAGGCAGCCAGCATAATTAAGGACCCCATGCACCCCGGACATACTCTCTTCCACCTTCTTCCATCAGGAAAAAGATACCAAAGTTTGAGGCCACGTAACAGCCGTCTCAAGAACAGCTTCTTCCCTACTGCCATCAGACTTTTGAATGGGCCTACCTCATATTAAGTTGATCTTTTCTCTACACCCTAGCTATAACTGTAACATTATATTCTGCAGTCTCACCTTCCTTCCTTATGTACGGTGTGCATTATTTGTACAGAATGCAAGAAACAATACTTTTCACTGTATACTAATACATGTGACAATAATAAATCAAATCAAATCAGATCTGAAAGAGGCTAGCTAATTTAATACTGATCAGAAATTGAATCTGGACACTTCTGTTGTTTGGGGTTAGGGTGTGTTGTATTTGCCCAGTAGTCAGTGTGGAAATATTCAAGTGACTAACTTCTTCAAACTATTTTCTCAATGTTGGGCTGAAAATACAAAGTTTCCCGTTAAGTTTTGCTTGCAGCTAACAGTGTTATGAAGCATTGGTTTAATTTGTGGAGTGAGGGAGGATTTTCAGAAATGCCTTTTTGTGCATCAAGATGTTAATACTATTGGAGTATCTAGTTTACAAGGTGATAAGATGTGTAGTTAAGTGTGCTACTGCAACTGCACACACAAATCTGATTACATTATAATTGAGTATCAGTCAAAATTGTATTATGCTCAATAACGCATTGCATTTCGAAAAACCCTGCTCTATACAGCAAAAGTGTAAAAGGTCAGTACTTTGGATCAATTTTTTTTGGTCAGGCTAGCATTTATTGCCCATCCCTAGTTACCCTTTAGAAGGTGGTGGTGAGGTGCCTTCTTGAACCGCTGCAGTCCTTGAGGGGTAGGCACACCCACTCTGCTATTAGGGAGGGAGTTCCAGGATGTTGCCCCAGCGAAAGTGAAGGAATGGCGATATATTTCCAAGTCAGGGTGGTGAGTGGCTTGGAGGGGAACCTCCAGGTGGCGAGGTTGCCAGGTATCTGCTGCTCTTGTCCTCCTAGATGGTAGTGGTCGTGGGTTTGGAAGGTTTTGTCTGAGAAACCTTGGTGAGTTACTGCAATGCATTTTGTAATGATACACACGGCTTCCACTGTTCATCGGTGGTGGAGGGTATGAATGTTTGTGGAATGGGGAGCAATCAAGCGGGCTGCTTTGTCCTGGATGGTGTCGAGCTTCTTGAGTGTTGTTGGTGCTGACCTCATCCAGGCAAGTGGAGACTATTCCATTGCACTCCTGATTTGTGCCTTGTAGATGGTGAACAGGGTTTGTGTGGGGTGGGGCGGGGGGGGGGGGGGGGGGGCACGTGGAGGGAGGAACGTGGAGGGAGGAAGGAAAGAAAGAAAGAAAGAGCGGTCAGGAGGTGAATTACTCGCTGTAGGATTCCTAGCCTTTGAACTGCCCTGGTACCCACAGTATTAATGTGACTAGCCCAGTTCAGTTTCTGATCAATGGTAACCCACAGGATGTTGATTGTGGGGGATTCAGCGAAGTTAATGCTATTGAATGTCAAGCGGCGGTGGTTAGATCCTCTCTTATAGGAGATGGTCATTGCCTGGCACTTGTGTGGCGCAAATGTAACTCGCCACTTGTCAGCCCAAGCCTGGATATAGTCCGGGTCTTGCTGCAATTTTGTCTAGTAATCTCATTATCTGGCATAATTTACTTTATGGATTTATAGGCTAACATACAATGATGATTCAGTATTTGTACCTTTTAGATCTTCGTAGAATCAGTGAATTTGCTTAATCTATGATAAACTATTCCATCTAATCCCAGAACAAAATGCACAACTTTTTTCCAGAACCGCCTTTCTGGGATCTTTGACACCTTTTATATTTTTAATAGCCAGTTACCGCTGACAACGGCAGCACGGTGACGTAGTGGTTAGCACTGTTATCTCACAGCGCCAGGGACCCGGGTTTGATTCCAACTTTGGGTGACAGTGGATTGCACTTTCTCCCAATGTCTGCATGGGTTTTCTCCAGGTGCTCCGGTTTCCTTCCACAGTCCAAAGATGTGCAGGTTAAGTGGATTGGTCATGCTAAATTGCCCCTTAGTTTCCAAAGGTTAATTGGGGTTGCAGGGTTATGGGGATAGGGTTGGGTGTGGGCCTGGTGGGATGCAGACTCAATTGGTTGAATTGCTGCCTTCTGCACTTTAGGTATCCTATGATTCTACAACACATTATAGTTTAGTAGTGATGAACTCTATACATCCAGCATTTAACTAAACTTTCTTTATGGGTTCCCAAAGCAGAGAGAAAGTAAACACTGCTTTCTATTAACCTTCCAGTGAAAGGCAGCATGAATTCTGAAGTTGTGGTCAGCTGAATAAGCACTACTCTTTTGGAACCTCGGCATCAAGTAAAAGTCTCTGTAAACTATTCCTGTGAACATAAGGCCAGTTGGCCTTCATGAGCTGTAGGGATATCAAAAAGTCACAACAAAGCAGAGTTGAGCGCCATTGACCTGTCCTGCTAAATATGTAACACGATCAATATTCATGAAATCTAACTTTGATAATTGATGCATTAAGCAACCAAATTGCTCAGTTTCATGCCTTTGCATCCCAAGATGTGTGTTTTAGCATGTGTCCTGGAAAATCAGCCATTAGAAATGATTGCAGTAGCCAATTCCTGCAGCATTGCTGAGTTGAGAGGACGGTTAAAATTTCTAGTCTTTCATTTTTGTTTTTAAACTTTGGGTATGTTTCTCCCACCCCACCCAGATAAAATGTCCCTTCTGTTAAACTTTACTAAAGTCTGGTTTAATTATGTTACAGGGGCCAAGTCCGAAACATGGCAACGCTGAAGGACAGTGAGTATTCTACTTTCTTCATTATTGCAGAACGTGTTTTAGATATTGAACAAGTCACATGTGACTGTCTTTAACCCGAGTGCTTTATAGTATCATGGGTTTCAAGGATTTCTTTGGTGTCATAATGGATATTTTTACTGAATTGGATTTCTGCATTGGTAGCTCACAAGATGAGCAATATAACTGGCTAAATGGGCATCCACTTCGTTTCATTGTGGGTGAGATCATGTAGAAGGAGCAGTTTTGTACAACTAAAGCTTCTCATTTACTGAGGCTGTTTATCCCTTGTAGTTGACTCTCTCCTAACCACCCACTTCACCAGCTGTTGGAAGTTGATGAGCCTTCAGTGCATGCAAAATTAATTGTCTATATTTGTGTTAGTACAAAGTGTTCTTACAAGCCTTTCTCCTTTCACTGGCATCTGTTGAGGGTTCGAACTTTGGTTGTTTTTTTTCAGTCTGTAAGAGATGACCTGTGAGCAAAATCGGTTTTACTAGAGTTCCTGTTTTCATAGTTATAACTGTTGCTATTGCTCTGCTTGAGTTACTACTGCTCTGAGTTACTGTTAAACTTTTGTTTATTTATATAAAGAAGTTCCTTCTTTTAAACAATGCATGCGACTACCTTCTTTGTGGTCTCAAGTTACCACAATTTATATGGTTGAAAATTACATTATCTTCCACAATCTTTTTTAAAAGACATAACTACTATCACAGTAAGACATAGGTGCAGACGTTGGCCATTTGGCCCATCGAGTCTGTTCTGCCATTCAGTGAGATCGTTCCTGATCTGAGTACTGACACTTGCATTTCTGCATGCATTTAATGGAGTGCAGTGCTTTTACTAATTATAGGTTCTAGGATGGACAGCAGTCTCGCACACAATTGCATTGAGAGATTTTGTATGGTAACACATCAAACACAACCTTTTAAAAATGCATGTAAAATTCAGCACAAACAAGTACAACATTTTAGTAATTTTCTGTCGGAAAACGATGAAGCAGCATTAGAACACAATGCTGGGTTTGATTTTAAACCTAGCCCCTTTTATACTGAATTTCAATGTTTGGAATTGAAAGGACTGCTTGGATCAAATATTGGGGGCAAGGAGTAGTCACTTTAAAAAAAAACACAGGAACAAAGTTGACATTTTTGAAGTGCTCTCTTTAAAATTTGTTTCTTTACCCAACGCCCGTTGTGGCGGCTAGATGTGGGACTGCTGGCGGACGAGGTGGTGTGTGGGACGGTGAGGGGGTGTATCGAAAGGTACTTGGAGGCCAACGACAACGGGGAGGTGCGGGTGGGGATGGTATGGGAGGTGTTGAAGGCAGTGATCAGGGGAGAGCTAATTTCCATTAGGGCTCATAGGGAGAAGACAGAGGGTATGGAAAGGGAGAGGTTAGTGGGGGAGATTTTGAGAGTGGACAGGAGATACGCAGAGGCCCCGGAGGAAAGATTACTTGGGGAAAGAGGACGGCTCCAGACGGAGCTTGACCTGTTGACCACAGGGAAGGCGGAGGCACAGTGGAGGAAACCCCGGTGGCCGACCTACGAGTATGGGGAAAAGGCTAGTCGGATGCTGGCACACCAGCTCCGTAAGAGGATGGCAGCGAGGGAAATAGGGGGAGTCAAAGATGGAAGGGGAGCCACGGTTCGGAGTGCGACGAAAATAAACAAGGTATTCAAGGCCTTTTATGAAGAGCTGTACAGATCCCAGCCCCCAGCAGGGGAAGAGGGGATGAGACGATTCCTAGATCAGCTGAGATTCCCGAGGGTGGAGGAGCAAGAGGTGGCTGGTTTGGGGGCACCAATTGGGTTGGAGGAGCTGAGCAAGGGTTTGGGGAAGGCGGGGAAGGCCCCGGGAGCGGACGGATTCCCGGTGGAGTTCTACAGGAAGTACGCAGACCTGTTGGCCCCGCTACTGGTGAGGACCTTTAATGAGGCAAGAGAGGAGGGGACCCTGCCCCCGACAATGTCGGAAGCGACAATTTCTTTGATCCTAAAGCGGGACAAGGACCGACTGCAATGTGGATCGTACAGGCCGATCTCGCTCCTCAATGTGGATGCAAAGTTGCTGGCAAAAGTGCTGGCCACGAGGATCGAGGACTGTGTCCCGGGGGTAATCCACGAGGACCGGATGGGATTTGTAAAGGGCAGGCAACTAAACACCAATGTGCGGCGGCTCTTAAACGTGATAATGATGCCATCGGAGGAGGGAGAGGCGGAGATAGTGGCAGCTATGGACGCGGAGAAGGCCTTTGACCGAGTAGAGTGGGAGTACCTCTGGGAGGTGCTGTGTAGGTTTGGGTTCGGGGTAGGGTTTATCAATTGGGTTAAGCTCCTTTACAGAGCCCCGATGGCGAGTGTAGTGACGAACCGGCGGAGGTCGGAGTACTTTCGACTATACCAAGGGACGAGGCAGGGGTGCCCCCTGTCCCCCCTGTTGTTCGCATTGGCGATCGAACCATTGGCCATGTCATTGAGGGAGTCTAATAAATGGAGGGGGGTGGTCCGAGGGGGAGAAGAGCATCGGGTGTCGCTATATGCGGATGACCTGTTGCTGTACGTGGCGGATCCAATGGAGGGGATGGTGGAGGTCATGCAGACTCTAAGGGAGTTTGGGGAGTTTTCGGGCTATAAGCTCAATGTAGAGAAGAGTGAGCTCTTTGTATTACAGGCGGGGGACCAAGAAAGAGGGATAGGGGACCTACCGCTGAGGAGGGCGGAGGGGAGCTTTCGGTATCTGGGGATCCAGATAGCCAGGAGTTGGGGGACCCTACATAAACTGAATCTGACGAGGTTGGTGGAGCAAATGGAGGAGGATTTCAAAAGATGGGACATGTTACCGCTCTCGCTGGCGGGTAGAGTGCAGTCGGTCAAAATGGTGGTCCTTCCGAGGTTTCTGTTTGTGTTTCAGTGCCTTCCCATCGTGATCACTAAGACCTTTTTTAAGAGAGTCGGCAGGAGTATTATGGGGTTTGTGTGGGCGAATAAGACCCTGAGAGTAAGGAGAGGGTTCCTGGAACACAGTAGGGACCGAGGAGGGTTGGCACTGCCAAACCAGGGGAACTACTACTGGGCAGCAAATGTGGCGATGATCCGCAAGTGGGTTATGGAGGGAGCGGGGGCGGCATGGAAGAGGATGGAGATGGCGTCCTGTAAAGGAACAAGCCTGGGGGCGTTGGTGACGGCACCGCTGCTGCTCTCGCCGACAAAGTATACCACAAGCCCGGTGGTGGCGGCAACGCTAAGGATCTGGGGCCAATGGAGACGGCACCGGGGTGCAATGGGAGCATCAGTGTGGTCCCCGATCAGGTGTAACCACCGGTTTGTCCCGGGGAAGATGGACGGGGGGTTCCAGAGCTGGCATCGGGCGGGGATTGGAAGAATGGGGGACCTGTTCATCGACGGGACGTTTGCGAGCCTAGGGGCACTGGAGGAGAAGTTCGAGTTACCCCCGGGAAATGCCTTTAGATATATGCAGGTGAGGGCTTTTGTGAGGCGACAGGTGAGGGAATTCCCGTTGCTCCCGGCACAAGAAGTTCAGGGTGTATGGGTCAGGGAGGGCAAGGTGTCGGAAATACACCAGGAGTTGAAAGAAGAGGGGGAAGTGCTGGTAGAAGAGTTGAAGGGTAAATGGGAGGATGAGCTGGGGGAGGAGATTGAGGAAGGTCTGTGGGCTGATACCCTAGGTAGGGTTAATTCCTCCTCCTCATGTGCCAGGCTCAGCCTGATACAATTTAAGGTGGTCCACAGAGCGCACTTGACAGGGGCGAGGTTGAGTAGGTTCTTTGGGGTAGAGGACAGATGTGGAAGGTGCTCAGGTAGCCCGGCGAACCATGTCCATATGTTTTGGTCATGCCCGGCATTGGAGGGGTTCTGGCGGGAGCAATATCTCAGGTGGTGAAAGTCCGGGTCAAGCCAAGCTGGGGGCTAGCAATATTTGGAGTAGTGGACGAACCGGGAGGGGGGGGGGGGGGGGTGGGGGGTGGAGGGGGGGGGGTGGGTGGGGGGGGGGGGGGGTGGGGGGGGGTGGTGGTGGTGGAGGGGACGTCCTGGGGGGGGGGGGGGGGGGTTGGAGGGGACGTCCTGGGGGGTGGGGGGGGGGGGGGTTGGAGGGGACGTCCTGGGGGGTGGGGTGGGGGGGGGGGTTGGAGGGGACGTCCTGGGGGGTGGGGGGGGAGTTGGAGGGGACGTCCTGGGGGGGGGGGGGGTTGGAGGGGACGTCCTGGGGGGGGGGGGGTTGGAGGGGACGTCCTCGGGGGGGGGGGGTTGGAGGGGACGTCCTGGGGGGGGGGGGGGGGGGTTGGAGGGGACGTCCTGGGGGGTGGGGGGGGGGGGGGTTGGAGGGGACGTCCTGGGGGGTGGGGTGGGGGGGGGGGTTGGAGGGGACGTCCTGGGGGGTGGGGGGGGAGTTGGAGGGGACGTCCTGGGGGGGGGGGGGGGGGGGGGGTTGGAGGGGACGTCCTGGGGGGGGGGGGGGTTGGAGGGGACGTCCTGGGGGGGGCGGGGGGGGGGGGTTGGAGGGGACGTCCTGGGGGGGGGGGAGGGGGGGGTTGGAGGGGACGTCCTTGGGGTGGGGGGGGGGGGGGCGAAAAGGGGGGACTGCCTGGGAGGGTGGATGAGCAAGAGATCACATGAAGGGTTGGGGAAACTGGCACGTACGGGTGAGGGCCAGTGTACAAAGCTGTGTAAATATATCATTTTGCCATGTATATATCTTGCTCTGCGCGATTTCTCATTTTTTTTTTTGTTACGGGGGGAGGGGGGGGGGGGTTATTGTTTGTAAGGGAGAAAAATTGTGTTAAAAAACTTTAATAAATAGATTTTTCTTTTTAAAAATTGGTTTCTTTACTTTTAGACAAGTAGATGGGAAAAGCCTTAATTGAAGTGAAAGCGCTGGACGTTTTCACTAATAGCTGGATTTTTAGTTTATATTTGATTTTTGAAAATGTTATCCATCAAAAGCAGATATTTCTGCCATAAAGTAGCTTTTCATATTCTTCCAGAGAAAACCAGTTGTTGATGGAACATGACATTTATAAGCAGATATATCAAGGTGACTTCATGGAAAAAAATATTTTTTGGCTATGCAATGTGAAAACATGGCCCTGATGAACCACTTACCTGATTAAATATTTGCCTATTTTCAGTTACCAGGCGCTTGAAATCCATCAAAAACATCCAAAAGATTACCCAATCCATGAAAATGGTGGCTGCAGCAAAATATGCAAGAGCAGAGAGAGAACTGAAACCAGCAAGAGTTTATGGAACTGGAGCTCTTGGTATGAAAACAAAGACAACTGCACTACAATATTTGAATAAATACAACATCATACAGGTTGAGCATCCCTTATCCCCAAGTGCTTGGGGCCGAATGTGTAACGGATTTCAGAGTTTTTCTCATTTCTGAATATAATGTGCATCTGCGGCGCGGGTTGGGATCTGCGCAATGCCCAGGAACCTTCCCAGAGCCTTGTGGGATTTCCCACTCACATTGCCGCTCGAGTCTGAATTTCGGAATTTTTCAATTTTCGGAATTTTGGATAAGGGATGCTGAACCTGTATGGAGATGTGGGAAGGATTTCTTGTCTAGTCACAGATACAGCATTTGTGAACAAGAACATGGAGCTTTTTTAGATCGATGACCGATCTGTGTCGGGTTCTGAAGCTAGCTGAATCAGTTTATTCCCTTAAAACTGCCTATGATTCCTGCCAGATCAGTACTGTTTTTCTCATTTAACATTTGAGATAGTTCCTTCATCTGTAAATGACTGTTGGTCAAATTTGCAAGCTGCAGATTCTGTAAATGAGCAGCTGGCCAGATACTTTTGGTACATTATGCAGCCTGTACCATTTAGTGCTTCCACAGAATTGCTCAATTTCTTTGTACATTCTTGCAGTACAAATTCCACCAAAAACTGAGCATATTTATATCATCTTGCTGTGCAAGATAGCTGCTGGGTTGTTTACATAGAAGGCACTGCACTTGAACACTTGAATTGATCGTACCGAAAAGGTGCTTTTTAAGGTATTTTGATGGATGTGATGAGGCACTATATGAATACAAGTTTTATTATTGATCCTTTTGTTTTTTTTAAGCTCTGTATGAAAAGGCAGAAATTCAAGCTCCTGAAGACCAAGTCAAACACCTGATCATTGGGGTGTCCTCTGACCGTGGTCTCTGTGGCGGTGTCCATAGTAATGTTGCGAAGAACATAAGAAAACAAATGGCGGAGTTGACTGCTGCAGGAAAAGAGGTTAAGATTGCTACTATTGGTGAGAAGCTGAGATCACTGCTGTATAGGTATGTGTTGGTTTTGAGCTTGAGAACATTCATGCTTAATAAAGAACATCAATAATATACTCTTGCGTACAACACTGGCTTTGAGATGATGTTGTGGGCTGGTGATATGGATGCTTGGCACCATCTGTTTCTTTTTTGCTATTTTAGTAGGAATGTTTAAATGGCTTGCTACCTCCCCATGACATTAGCAGGGTGAGGTATATCTTAAATGTTCATTATTTTCCTCCAGCAACATTTAGAATCATAGAATAGAATCACACTGATCATTTGAAAGACCACCCTACCTAGGCACAATTCCCCGCCCTATTCCTGTAACCCCGCCCTAAGTGGCAATTTAGCATGACCAATCCACTTAACCTGCACATCTTTGGACTGTGTGAGGAAACCAGAGCAGCCGGAGGAAACCCACGCAGACACTGGGGAGAAAGTGCAAACTCCACACATAGTGACCCGGGGTTGGAATCGAACCCGGGTCCCTGGCGCTGAGGCAGCAATGCTAACCATTGCGCCACCCTGCCGCCCTTTGGGGAACTGTGTTGTAAATACTTGAGCTGCTGATTTTGCTGGGAACTCGTGTTTCCATGTTAAACTTTATTTTATGTTGGATTCAACATATTACACTAAAGGGTACAAAATTCTTGGTGCTAGCCTAATAGTGAAGGCAACGTGTCTTCAGTTTTGCAGTCTGAAAAATGTTAAAGGCAATCCTTCAATTTGCTTGCTAAATATTGATCTATTCTTAAGGGTTTACATCACTGAAAGCAATCCAGAATTAAGCTAAATCATCCAAACAACTGCTACAATATTCAAGCCATTGCAAGGTAATATTCCAATACTGGTTTTAGCAGTACCATCGTTTAATAAATTAGAGGCAAAGGGGTAAAGATTCCATTTGCAAATATGTTGGGAAATTATTTTGCAACATATAACTTTCCAAAACAGATGAGTCTGACTCAGTTTTTGCTTTAAATCGTAGAAACTATGGAAGTCATTTGCTGGTGATGTTCAAGGAAATTGGCCGGAAACCCCCAACATTTGGTGATGCCTCAATTATTGCCTCTGAGCTCTTGAGCTCTGGCTTTGAATTTGATAAAGGTGCAGTTGTATTCAACAGATTTAAGTAAGTAGCTTGGCAAGCCACTGGTTCAAAAAAGTACATAAATTCTACTTTTCTTCCATAAGATCTACATTCTGCTCCCTTGATTATTGTCCTTTCCATCCAGCTTAATCTTCTTTACTGCCCCCTGTATCTGCCAACATTGTTACTGTTTTTCTGTACCTAAGGACCCCTCCTTTTCAAATCTGCCACTTCCATTATCCCCTCAAAAAATGCTGACGTGAGTATCTGACTAATAATAATCTTTATTTTCCCAAGTAGGCTTACATTAACATTGCGATGAAGTTACTGGGAAAAGCCCCTACTCACCACATTCCGGCACCTGTTCGGGTGCAGAGAGGGAGAATTCAGAATGTCCCAATAACCTAATAGCACTCCTTTCGGGACTTGGGGAGGAAACCGGAGCACCCGGAGAAAACCCACGCAGTCACAGGGAGAAGGTGCAGACTCCGCACAGACAGTGACCCAAGCCGGGAATCGAACCTGGGATCCTGGAGTTGTGAAGCAACAGTGCTACCCACTGTGCTACCGTGCCGACTATGGCATTGCTTCTGATTTCTCTAAATTTCCTGTTCCAATCTCTTCGACTGGCTTCTGGTCAGCTCACAGCATGGAAACCATGCTGGTCCAAGTCAAAATTCTGCCAACAGTGCAGATCTTGAACTGGGATACTTTATACCAGAATTGAGATGCTAATATTTTCATGTTAAATTTGAAGAAGTGCATGTCTTCTGCTTATTGATGCAGAAAACATATTGGGGCATTAGGTGCTATATAAATGCAAGTTGTTTCCCATTTTGGGGCGCTCCATGCATTTTAGTAGTCTACAGATTCATCTTGAAATTGCTTTTAAAGATATCTCTGAGCTGCATCTTAAACATTACCACAAATATCTTATCCTTGTTTTCAGGTCCGTGATTTCCTATAGTACTGAGGAGAAACCAGTCTTCTCTTTTGATACACTTACAAATTCTGGTAAGTTACCGTGCCGTCTGTAAGGTAAATAAATGAAAATGGTGTTACTCTGGTTTACCTTGTTGAATTACCACTGCATCATGATAGCTTAATGTGATTTCAAAATATATGGTTGACAATATCTGCCAGGCTGTTCAAAGAAGCAAGGGAGGAAATAGTGGAGGCTTTGACCATTGTATTCCATTAATTGAACCATAGAAAAATTACAGCACAGTAGGAGGCCATTCAGCCCATCTTATCCATGCCACACCCTTGTGCTCTTTGACTAAAGATGGAGGACTATTAATGATGTAATACACAAATAGAGAAAGGGGTGGATCGAATTTTCACAAGCCAATCAACCTAAACTTGGCAGTGGCAAATCACTCTTCAAAAAAAAATTCAGGACAACAGATCATCATTTAGAAAATCACGGGTTAATTCGGGACAATCAGCATGGAAAAGTCATGTCTGAATTTTTTGAGGCGGTAACATGGAGAATCATAAGAACTAGGAGCAGGAGTAGGCCATCTGGCCCCTCGAGCCTGCTCCACCATTCAATGAGATCATGGCTGATCTTTTGTGGACTCAGCTTCACTTTCCGGCCCGAACACCATAACACTTAATCCCTTTATTCTTCAAAAAACTATCTATCTTTTTCTTAAAAACATTTAATGAAGGAGCCTCTACTGCTTCACTGGGCAACAAATTCCATAGATTCACAACCCTTTGGGTGAAGAAGTTCCTCCTAAACTCAGTCCTAAATGTACTTCCCCTTATTTTGAGGCTATGCCCCTAGTTCTGCTTTCACCCGCCAGTGGAAACAACCTGCCCGCATCTATCCTATCTACTCCCTTCATAATTTTATATGTTAGTGAAGATAGAGTTTGACATATAGTCTATATGAATTTTAGTGAGGCTTTTATGATCCCACACAGCAGACTGGTCAGAAAATAAAAAAATAATGGGATCTAAGGGAAAGTGGCAAGTTGAATTCAAAATTGGCTCAGTGACAGAAAGTGAAGGATAATGTTTAATGTTTATTACTGGAAAGGCTATTTCTACTGGGATTCTACAAATATATTAGGTCCCTGAAGTTTGCTCGTATATACCAATGACTTTGATTAAAATGTAGGTAGCATGATTAAGACGTTTTGTAGATGTAACAAAAGATTGAATGTGGTTGATGGCGAGGATGAAGGCTATAGACCACAGAAAGATATCAATGCACTGGTCAGGTGGGCAGAAAGGTGTTAAGTGGAATTTAATGCTGAAAACTGTGAGGTAATATATTGGACACTAAAGGCCAGGGAGTACACAAATAATGGCCCATTACCTCTGTTATCTGGGGCATCACACCTGGGATACCCCAGAGGTGTGCTGGAGGAACCCCGCACCCCCAGAAGTCCCGACATTGGAATTACATGGCAATTTCTAGGGAAGTTCAAACTTCAGTTGGACAATTACCCTGCACTGGAAACCATCCAATACTCAGGTTTAAATTGCAGTCTTCGGATGGTTCTGACTGTCTGAAAGAAATAGTTACCGAGGAAATATTAGAATTAAAACCACTTGTAACTCATGGGCAACAATAGTTCTGAACTCCTTAGCACAGTGGTTAGCACTGTAGCTTCACAGCGCCAGGGTCCTAGGTTTGATTCCCGGCTTGGGTCACTGTCTGTGTGGAGTCTGCACGTTCTCCCCGTCTCTGCGTGTGTTTCCTCAGGGTGCTCCAGTTTCCTCCCACAAGTCCTGAAAGACGTGCTGTTGGGTGAATTGGACATTCTGAATTCTCCCTCAGTGTACCCGAACAGGTGCCGGAATGTAGCGACTAGGGGATTTTCACAATAACTTAATTGTGGTGTTAATGTAAGCCTACTTGTGACAGTAATAAAGATTATTATTATTATTATTACCCTCCCTACACACTCCCTGACTGCTCTCCTGTCTGGGTCATAGGATTTCTATTCCAGTGATGTCACCGCATCAGGGATACTTTCCTTTATTAGCCAAGGCCTAGAATATAAGAGCAAGGAGATTATGCTGTAACTAGAATAAGACACTAGTTAGACCATGGCTAGGGTACAGGGTATAATTATTGACACTGCCTGACAAGGAGGATGTGATGTGACAAGGCCCTTGGTTTGAAAATTTAGTCATAGTCACAGAATAAAGGATCGATCACTTAGGACTGAGATGAGGAGAAATCTCTTAACTCAAAGGGTTTATGAATCTTTGGAAATCTCAACCATAGGGAGTTGTGCATGTTTAATTTTTAAAAATAAATACGTGCAGACTCCGCACAGACAGTGAACCAGCAGGGAATCGAACCTGGGACCCTGGCGCTGTGAAGCCACAGTGCTAATCACTTGTGCTACCGTGCTGCCCCACAGTTACAGCGAGAATGTGCAAACTCCACAGTCACCTAGGACCAGAATTTAAGTGTTAAGTTTGGAGAAATTCTAGATTGATAGTTGTGGGTATTTGAAGGAGGGTCAATTTATCATTGCATACAGTGAGCCCTTTAGTGGGAAACTTTCAATAAAATTGGAGATTAACATAACTACTGGACCGAAGTAGCAGTCTTGGGGATCCAATCAAATTTTTAAAAATTGTATTGCGTTCCTGGAACAGCACCTACATCCAAGAAGGCTGCAGATTGCTCACAGTAATGGAAGCTTCCTATCGATGGAACTTCCATATGTTAGAGAATTGCTGTCTTCTGGCTCGAAGATGTATTTGAAATTCTTGTAACAAGTGGGAGAAAAGTAATTACTTACATTAAGCAAGTACCGCCATAAAGCTAAATTGTAGTGTGGTATTTGTATCTTTATATCGATCACTAGAAAATATTTCTCTGGCTGTTTTACATTTATCACAGAATAAGCTAAACGTGATTTGGATTTGTTCCTTGCCTTCACATCATCTTATATCACTGCCAATATGTAACTTATCCATATTGTGAAAATCTAACCGTTAATTAATCCTTGCCTTTATTTCTAGAGAACATGAGTATTTATGACGACATTGACGCTGATGTTCTGCGGAACTACCAGGAGTTCTCTCTGGCAAACATCATTTACTGGAGCTTGAAGGAATCCACCACAAGCGAGCAAAGTGCTAGGATGACGGCTATGGATAGCGCCAGCAAGAATGCTTGTAAGAAACCTTTTACGGTATTTTCAAAAGGATATCTTATGCTCTTGCTTTCCTAATGGCGCTCTGAATTTATTCAGTGAGTGCATGAGTTTCTACAGACCAGAAAGGTGTCAAGGTGGTACCTTGTATGTATTGAATTAAGTGAACTTGCGGAAGGAGCACTAGAGAGAAAATGAGCTGCTGTTCCTTCTGATCCCGATGGCTCATCCCTTTGAGCATTGTGGTGGGAGTAGGATTGGCCATGATGGAACACTTCTGTTCATACTATCAGTGCACACTTGAATGGCCTTTTGAGCACAATACTATAGGACAGTCAGTGGCAGTAGAAATTTTGCCAGAAGAGTCAATAGAAGTTCAATAGCTTTTAGTCGAGAAAAAATACCTAAAGATTCCCAGTTGTCTTCCTTAAATGGGTCATGAAGTTTAGGATGGGAGGGTGGGTTTCATGGTTGGTTTTATGGCAGTATATGTTATATTTATGATCCAAATGCTGACCTTGTAGTGAGAAAGGTTATTTCGTACAGATACTTTATTTCCTGAATTGTGCATCTATAAATTGACAAGCAGTTAACAGAGAAAAAGGTACATGGTCCAAAGCTGTTTCATATTCTTGGCTGCCTTCCCTGCTGTTCAGTGGCATTTCTGATCTTGGTTATTTGACTTAATATTTTGCACACCAGCTGTTTGACACTGTACAGCAGATATTCAAGAATATAACCAGTAGGACCCGTGCATTAGTTGGAGCACTGGTATTCTGGACAATATTGGGGGGTTTTTCCCTCAATTCTCAGGGGGAGTAGTACCTCCTCTCTTCCCTCCACCCCTCTTCTCTCCCACTTTGCACAGCAGTTCGTGTATCTCCTTGGCCTGGGTTTCAAAATTGAGATCAGGAGAAGGTCATTTGCCACAAGTTTGGGTGCCTTCACAAAACCAGAGTAAGAGAAATTCCTGAGGTAGATTCTCGCCTTAAATCTCCAAAAAACCAAGGAGGTTAAAAATTTGATTTAGCAAGTTTAATCAATGAGGAAGCAAATCACATTTAGCAACTTGATATTTCTTTTAATGCCAATACAGATGTTATTTTACTAAAAGAATCAGTAGCAACCTACCCAGATGTTGGACATAGGAAAGATGGATATTGAAATGACATGATATATTGAAATAAAATTATTTATTTCAGCTGAAATTATTGACAAGCTGACATTGACATATAATCGCACTCGCCAAGCTGTCATTACCAAGGAACTGATTGAGATTATCTCCGGAGCTGCTGCTCTGTAAGTACTGTTTTATGATGGCTATTTTATATGATTACCTTTACGGAAAAAATAGTGTCGTGAACACTTTAGGCCTATACTTGTTGGAGTTTAGAAGAATGAGAGGAGATCTAATTGAGGTATATATGATAAGGGGATTGACGGGGTAGACACAGAGCAGATGTTTCCCCTTGTTGAACATTCTGGAACGAGAGGCCAGTTTTAAGCTAAGGGGTGGCAGATTTAAAACAGAAATGCGGAGGAGTTACTTCACTCAAAGGTCGTGAATCTGTGGAATTCTCTACGCCAGAGTGCAGTGGATGTCAGGACACTAAAATTGAAGGACGAGATAGATAGGTTTTGAATTAGTAGTGGGATGAAGGGTTATGGGGAGTGGGCAGGAAAGTGGAGATGAGGCCGAGGTGAGATCAGCCATTATCGTATTGAATAGCGGAGCAGGCTCGAGGGGCTGAATTACCTACTCTCAGTTCTTATGTATAAAAAATATGTACCATAAACAAATTGGGAGGGTGGCACGTGCTGCAGCGTGTCTCACTCCTACAACCCAAAGATGTGCAGGGTAGGTGATGGGCCACGCTAAATTGCTCCTTCATTGGAAGAAAAGAATTGGGTACTCTAAATTTATTTTTAAAAACAAATTGGGAATAAAGGTGGAGAATGAGAGCTTAATGTAAAATCTAGATGCTAGGATGCAAAAACTTTACTTAAAAGTAAGCAAACGATAATTTAAGTCCAAAAACTTTGTTACCCTCCTGGGATTCTTAACTACACTAAGGCTATACAAAATTATGGTATTATGTTTAAACAATATTTTGTTGAATTATGTAACTTCATTGCAGTCTTAATGTAAGCCTACTTGTGATAATAACAATTATTATTATTCTGAAGGTCATAACATTTGAGTTTGTGAAGTAAAACATTGTGTTTTACATTGGCCCGTAACTTGGAGTGGCGATCAGCAGCGGATTGCCACCCCATTGCGAATTGCCTTCACTTGAAATCCAAAGCCCCTGTCTCGCCCGACCTTCCTGACTCTGGCCAGGTGAGACAGAAATAGCTCAGGGGCTCTAGTAGTAAAGAGTGAAGTGAAGCAGGACCCGCCCACCTTTTTACAGCTGTAACCACCCCATTATAGTTTTCTGCGATTTGAATTTGATCACTCTTTTGTTGTCTCGCTAATCATTGGAAACAATGTTATTCATAACCCTTCGTAATCTTGAAGAGTGCTCCAGTTACCCCTTTACCACCTCTGATGAGAGTGGGAATCCCTCTGCTTTCCGCACATTTAAATCTTATCTTTTAAGATGTATTTCTTTTCCCTATCCTTCTTTACTTAAATGTATTATTTCACATATTCTTTTGTACAATTAATTGAATCTGGCGCTTCTCAGTGTCTGCTAACCATTTCATCCTGCAGTGTTGAGTAATCCTTGTCACATTTTGCCATGGGGACATACTGCACAATTTAGCTTTGATTTCACTTTCTTTTCATTATAGTTTGTCACCGCATCAATTCTGTTCTTGTCCTGTGTGGCTTTAAACTGCATGCAGTATAGCTCTGTGCATTTCACTCATCATTTTCATATAATATTGAGTGCTGTTGTGATTAAATTGCATCCAGCATGCTCAGCCTTTGTTTGCCTCCTAGGGCTTAAATTTAACCATGACTGAATTGCATGTACAGCTTCATAAATCATTATATTTCCTTTTTTACTTTCTGCGATTACAAGGAGTTTTTAAGCTTGCAGCAACATTTTGGACCACAAAGAGGTAATGGTTCATATTGGTACAGGTGCCAAAAACGGACAGTTAAATGTACAACGCCTGGTAGTAAGTTGTAGACTAGATCTTCGTATTCTGCCTGCTAGATATTTAGCTTGTGATTGAAGAGCAGATAAAATGAAACTTCTCCAGTACAATTTTAGTTACAAATTTTGTCCAGCAGTGTATCCAAAAGTGATTAGGAACCAATTCCAGATCACAAATATGAAATATCGCCTTTCATTCAGCACCTTCTGAAGGAGTTACCTATCCAACAACTTGCAGAATGAAGGATTGGAAATATAACTCCTTGGTGTGTAGGTCATTGTAATGGAAATGCTCATAAAGAATTTGCTTTGTACCATTAAATTGATTTTAAATACAGAATTGGGATGCTTCTAATCTGCCCTGCTGTGCACTATAGTTAATAGTAGATATGAAAGTAAATATTTCATACTTTCACATTGACAGAAACTCATCTTAATGGTGAGATGATAAAGTAGGATTTGCACTTTGTCCTTAATTGAATTAATCCTCAGATTTCATATGCTTATTACATTGTTAATTTTGCAGGTAAACATGGTGTTCCAGAAAGATGCCAGTGGAAATGAATAAAAACGTGTTTCTGTTTGAAGATGATCGACTGTATTTCAGTTAAATTCGTAGGATCTTCTGCAGTTTGTAAATTATAATACAATTAAAAACCTTACACAGTGAATGTCTCCTTTACGTTTTTCTCTCTGGTGGAATAGAAGGCGAGGACACGAGGGACATTTTGGTTCTGGGAGGGAGAAAGTGCAAGCAATGGGATGAACACAAACAGTCCAGGGTCCTGTCAATCACAATGAAGAGGGTATCGTTGGCTGAGGAAAAGGAAGACAAAGGGAGTATCTGCTGTCTGATAGAAAATGGTTTGCGTCCAAAGTTTATAAACTCTTGATACTCCAGCAGGCTGTAAATTGCCTAACAGAAAGTTGAGGTTCTGGTCCTTCTGCTTGGGCTGAGCTTTATTGAAACAGTGTGGGAGGCCACGGCTGGAGGAGAGGTATGGAGAATCAAAGTGGCAAGCGACTAAATGCTTAGTCACAATTACTGATGGAATGGAGGTATTCAGGAAAGAAGTCACCCAATTTATATTTGGTCTCCTGAATGTAGAAGCGGCCACAGTATGTAAGTATATATTAATATGTAGTATATTAATATTGGCAGAAGTACAAGTAAACTTGTGTTCCAACCAGAAAGAGTGTTTGGGGCCTTGGACAGGGAGAGATAAAAGTACAGGTATCTCATCTGTTCATCTTCCATCGGAAGATGTCAAGTGTTAGAGGTGATACCAGAGTGGTTCCATCAGAATACTGAAAGGTTATACCTGGAGGTGATGGAAATGGTGCAGAATGAACTATAGCAGGTGGAGACTGGGTGGAATGTGAAGACTAGGAATATTTTGTGGTTCTGGTTTGGAGAAGTTGGAATGAACACACTCGAGTGACTTGCCAACCATAATGGAAGGGTATATTTTGCTGAGGAAAAAGGACATTTTGGAAGCTCTGGTGCGGAAGGCAGCATTGTTGGAATATGTGATGAAGCTGATGGGAGAATAGAATCAATTCCTTACACGAGGGAAGGTGAAAGGAAATCAAAGTAGCTGTGGAAATCAACTGAGTTGGAATCAACCTTTTGGAACATATCAGTCCAAACTACAATGGAATATTTGAGAATTTATAAAAGGTTATTCTAAGCATAATCTGAACAAAAGAAAGCAAATGACCACAGGCGATATGTTTTCTGAAGTGACTACCTGAGGCTTCATTGATAAAGCACCAAAATTGAACCGATTTGGTTCATAGTACATAAACTTAAAATAGCACAATGCTATTCAACTAATGATTTTATAAGAAGGAACGGTTAATCAGTCTAGACAAGAACACCTTTGATATGGTTTTGTACATGTCTAGGTTTGCTGTACATGCCAAATAAGTGGAACAGTACCTGTGATTCTCATGGACTCATCTCGTGCAATTTTTCGGAGTGATGGGAATTTGGTATCTAGTATTCGGAATAGTTTATTTGTTGCATTCATCTGCTGCGGTAAGCTGTCAATTTTCTGAGTAAATCCGAAGGAATATTAGAAAAGGGAAAAACGTAAATGACTGTCATTCCAGGGAACAGGGCATATAGTTCTCCGACCAAGCCTCTCCCTCACCACTGAAGGTGGCTTAGCCATCATTACCTGTAAAGGGCAATTAGGAATAGGGAATACCTACTGGCCGTACCATATCCCAAGAACAAATAGAAATCAGTGGCTAAGTAACCATATCGCATAAGTCACTAATTGTTTGTAGATAATTGATGAGGCCACATTTGGAATATTACAGTATCACGGGAGTGTCCCTTTAAGAAAGGTTTTGTTTTATCACATGGTTTCAGTGATGTCATTTTGTGGGTGGAGTTGAGCTGTGGCTGTGAGGTTTTTTTTTGTTTCATTTTCAGTTTGACTGCTGTGGACTCAGAAGGAGAAAGAAGTGTTTTTTTTTTCCTGTCTTTATTTTCATTTTAAATATCTTCCAGTAAAAATCACATGGTGGTGGCTTTTGATATATAATTGCTATCCGGAAGTTGAATCTGCTGGTTGAAAATTGGGTCAGAATTTCAATAAGCAGACCAGTCTTAGTCAAGTGAGAATACAGAGTACTGGGCCACGCCCTTGAAAAGGTTTTTTCATTGGATTTTGTTTTTGAATTGGAACAGTTAAGGGGGAATTCATTAAGTGTTATACACATAACTAGATGTGTTATACATAGATTACGGTAGCTGTGTGGTGTCTTTGTTTCTAATTGATTAAAAACTCTTGCTATGTTTAATTATAATATATATATATAAATAAAAGTTCTTAGAATAAAGCTTATTTTGATTAAAGTGTCTAGAAGACTGATGAATCACACCTGAAGGGAAGGCTCTTGGGCTCATCCTAGCCAAATTCAACATAAAGGTTGTGGGTCAGATGAACTTCATAAACTACTTTGGGGTTTCTAAGCCTTGGCCCATAACAATAGTTATAGGCCTCCTCCTGTCAAAAGACAGTGATGAATCAGGCAAGGTTCAGCAAAGTGACGAGAATGAAAAGCTCACAAAATTTCACATACTTCCAGTGGAGAAGAGAAAGCATTTATGGTCCGAGCGTTGGAAATTCTGAGAAGGATAAAAATGCTAGCAAAATACGGGTATTTAATGTAGAGCGGGAGTACCACACCAAAATTATTGGGTACAAAATACAACTAAAACTGAACCTTTGATTTCATTTTCTCCGCGGGCTCTAATACAAATGTACTTATTAACATCGAACCCAGGTCAATCAATCCATTCTTTTCCTCAAACAGAACAGAAAATTTCCAGCAAAGGCTTCATCAGAAGAAATAATTATTCTTTTGATTCATCTGGTTTTTGAGCTATCTGGGAATTTCAAAATATAACCTGGATGCAAAAGTATTTTAAAATAAAGGCTTCCACTTGTTTCTTCTGCGGAGGCATTGATCATTGTTTTTAATAAATTTGGAAGAGTAGCAGCATGTTTTCAATACATTTGCAGCAGTACAGCAAAAGCTGTGATCAGTGAACAGGTAGCATACCTGTACCTGGCAAATTCATCTTTTTGCTCTTCTGGGAAGCATCCTGGATTTTATTTTATTTTCAAGACACAATGAGATGTAAACAACAAATTACTGGAAATACAGTAGACCTCCAGCATTTACAGTTTTTCCCATGTTCTGTTTCTATGTAAATGTGAAATTGTTGATTGACCAAAACTTTGAATACAGGGCAACTATCAAAGTTTTAAACATTGTGCCTGAAGGGGATAAATCACCTGGACCGGATGGACTACACAACCAGGGTTCTAAAAGAGACAGCTGAGGCGATTGTGGAGGCATTGATGGTGATCTTTCATGAATAACTGGAGGCATGGAGGGTCCCAGAGGACTGCAAAGTGGCTAAAGTAACACCGCTGTTTAAGAAGGGAAGTTGGCAGAAAACGGGAAATGATTGGCTGGTTAGCCTGACTTCGGTCATTGGTAAGATTTTAGTGTCCATTATTAAAGATGAGATTGCGGAGTACTTGTAAGTTCATGATAAAATAGGACCGAGCCAGCACGGCTTTGTCAAACGGAGGTCGTGTCTGAGTTCTTTGAGGAGGTATCAAGGACGTTAGACAAAGGAGAACCAGTGGACGTGATTTATTTAGATTTCAAGAAGGCCTTTGACAAGGTGCTGCATAGGAGACTGTTAAATAAGTTAAGAGTCCATGGTGTTACAGGTCAGATCCTGGCATAGCTGACTGGCAGAAGGCAGAGAGTGGGAATAAAGGGATAATTTTCAGGTTGGCAGACGGTGATTAGTAGTGTGCCTCAGGAGTTGGTGCTGGGACCACAACTTTTCACAACATATATTAACGATCTGGAATAAGGAACTGAAGGCACTTGCTAAGTTTGCAAATTATATAAAAATATGGGGCTGGATTCTCCACCCTGCTGTGCCACATTTCTGTTTTACCCCGCCGGCGGGATGCTCCATTATGCCGGCTGGTCAATAGGGTTTCCCATTGTGGGGCAGACCCCCTACCATCGGGAAACACCCGGGCTGCCGGATAAAGGGGTCATTTTCAGGATGACAATCAGTATCTAGTGGTTGCCTCGGGTCGGTGCTGGGACCACAACTTTTCACAATATACATTAACGATCTGGAAGAAGGAACTGGGACAGGTAGTATTGAGGAAGCAAAGGATGCTGCAGAAGGACTTGGACAGGCTAGGAGAGTGGGCAAAGAAGTGGCTGATGGAATACAATGTTGGAAAGTGAGAGGATATGCACATTGGAAGGAGTCATCGACAATTTTCTACATGGGAAGATGCTTAGGAAATCAGAAGCACAAAGGGACTTGGGAGTCCTAGTTCAGGATTCTCTTAAGGTTAACGTGCAGGTTCAGTCGGCCGTTCGGAAGGCAAATTAAATGTTTGCATTCATGTCGAGAGGACTAAAATACAAGAGCAAGGATGTACTTTTGAGGCTGTATAAAGATCTGGTCAGTCCCCATTTGGAGAATCGTGAGCAGTTTTGGGCCCCGTACTCATTGGGGTTTAGAAGGGCGGGGGAGGGGTGGTGGTCTTAGTGAAACTTACGGAATACTGCGAGGCCTGGATAGAGTGAACGTGGGGAGGATGTTTCCATTAGTAGGTAAAACTAGAACCAGAAGGCACAATTTCAGACTAAAGGGACAATCCTTTAAAACAGTAATGAGGAGAAATTTCTTCAGCCAGAGGGTGGTGAATGTGTGGAACTCTTTGCCGCGGAGGGTTGTGGAAGCCAAATCACTAAATGTCTTTAAGGCAGAGATACACAGAGGGAGAATTCAGAATGTCCGATTCCCCTAACAAACATGTCTTTCGGGGCTTGTGAGAGGAAACCGGAGCACCCGGGAGGAAACCCACGCAGACACTGGGAGAACATGCAAACACTGCACAGTGACCCAAGCGGGAATCAAACCCGGGTCCCTGGGCACTGTGAAGCAACAGTGCTAACCACAATCTATGACAGCATCGCTCCTAGGCCAAGGAAACTGCTTTCCAGTATAAAAGGGAAACGGAAATCCGGGTAGCCAAGGTGAGGTGATGAAATGAGCTTATGCTTGAAAGTGCATAAGGTGTCTTCACATGCTGGGGTCTATTTCCCTGTGATGATTTGTTAAATATCATGTCCCGTGTGTCCTTGCACCCTCCGCCCAGCTCCCTTACTATTCTCGACTCAGCAATTTGTGGACTGGGGCAGCCTACTGTGCATGACTTTGCACAAACCACCTATAGTAGCCAACCAGACCGAGAAACCCACTGAATTCCCTCTCCCACTTAGGCCAAGGTTGTTCCTGTACTGCTCACATCATCGTCCGGAGTGAAGCCTTCGCTGGTGATGAAACGAATAGGGTACTATATTTTTGACCAGAAAATTTGACACTTTCCTGGTTTGATTTTCAAGTTAAACTCCAACAAGCTGGCTAAGGTGGTGTGTAGTGTTTCAAAGGCCTCATCAAACATCAAGCCGAAGATAAGGATATCATCCAGTTAGACAATGATGGACTGGAAATTAAGGTAGCAAAAAGCTTTCTCCACCGCATGCTTGAAGTTGTCGAGGGCCTCACAAAAGCCCAACCAGCATTCATATGCCTTCACAAAGTCCTCTGGTGCCTTTTCGGAATGTCATATTTTCAATATCTTCCACGGCAATGGATGGATAGCTGGTTATAACCGTGGACCAAATGGGAGACCACAGACGTACTTTGCATCTTGGAGGATATGTAATGCTTCCTCAAATCCTAGGCAGCGTGCAAGCATCCTTCTGCTTTTTGGGTTGAATGCCTGGTAATTAACACACATCCTCTGTTTTATGCCTTCCTTCCCCACGAAGATGATGGGGGAGTTGTATGGCCTCGATGGCCTCTGGATGACACTTCTTACCAGAGACATTTGCAGATAGTCCCCGACTTCTTTCCAGTATTGGGGTGGGATCCAGTGGTTGGTATATACTGGACGATCATCTGCAATCACAATCCTGTGGCTCAATACCCAAAGTCATCATCATCCTTACTTGGTCAATAGTATGTAATAGTCATAGTAGTAATAATCGAAGAGTTTTATAGCACAAAAATAGGCCCTTTGGCCCATTGAGGCTGAGCTGGTCATCAAGCACCTTTCTATTCTAATCCCATTTTCCAGCACTTGGCCCTTAGCAGTGTGTGCTGTGACGTTTCAAGTGCTCATTTAAATGCTTCTTAAATGTTGTGAGGGTTCCCATCTCTACCATCCCTTCAGGTAGTGAGTTCCAGATCCCCACCACCCTCTGGGTGAAAATGTTTTTCCTCAAATGCCCTCCGAATCTCCTGCCCCTTAGCTTAAAGCTATGCCCCCTGGTTATTGACCCTTTCCTATTTACCCCATGTGTCCTCCATAATGTTGTATATCTCAATCAGGTGGCCCGTCAGCCTTCTCTGCTCCAGGGAAATCATGCCCAGTTTACCCACCCTCTCTTCATAGCGGAGACGCTCCATCCCAGGCAACATCCTGGTAAATCTTCTCTGCACCCTCTCTTGTGCAATCAATTCCTTCTGAGAGTGTGGCGACCATAAGACAGGAGCAGAATTAGGCCACTCGGCCCATCGAGTATGCTCTGCCATTCAATATTTTCTCATCCCCAGTCTCCTGCCTTCTCCCCATAACCCCTGATCCACAGAACTGGACACAGCTCGAGCCTAATGAGCATTTTATACAGCTCCATCATAATCTCCCTGCTCTGGTATGTTATGCCTTGGCTAATAAAGGCAAGTATCCCATACGCCGCCTTCTCTACCTGTACTGCTGCCTCCTCGGGGTCTCCTGAAGCTTGCTGATGTCCATCTTTGAAATCAGGTTAGAAGTGTTTTCCCAATATTGGTCAACACTTCATGACGGTAGCAAGCTTAAGGACGCCTAGGGATGTTCTTGGTTTCAGGGAACATCTTTGTCATTGAAATTAGTGATTTGATTGACTACCCTACTCTTTTCTCCCACAGTGACGAGGGCACCTCACACCAAGTGGTAGGTCCGCTAGATGCAAAATGTGGCACTCTAGCAAGACATTACGTCCGCCAGTTGGGGCAGGCTGGCTTAAGCCTTCAAGGACAGTGATGGTATGGGCAGACAAAAGAATAGCCTGGTTCCCAGCTACTCGAACACTTCGAAGGTTTGGTGCAAGCTGATATACCTTGAGTATTTAGTCCAAACATGCCCGGATGTCCCTTTAACATCACAGGTGTTCTCAACTTCTCTACTTCCACTGGAGTATCTCTCGGGTCACGATAACCCCAGGTTATGAAAACTACGATTGAGGGCAGATTGGGAGACTACTTGGTGTAATCATGATAAGGAAGTCTGACCCCTACGATTCAATGGAGGGGAGGAAACGCTGATCAGTTCAGACGCTTCAGCAAGATGCTCTCCAAAGAACTGGTAATGGTTGACATCTCCACTCTGTGGTGTCAATTAGGCATGATGCTTCCACTGTACCAAACACACACCCCTGTACGGCAAGTCCCTTTTGTTCTACCCAAGACTGAGCCTCTTCCCGAAAGGAGCTCAACACCTTAATGGTTCTTGGTTGGAGGCCCGACTAGCTTAACGTCGGTCGGGAAGGGTAGGCCATTGCACTGGATCGAGTCTCCATGTGTCTGACATCAGTGATGGCTGTGGTTGTTGAACGCAGTATTGGTTGACGTTCCCTGCCCCATTTCAATTCCTGCATCTCTTTGGAGCATTCCTTGGACAGGATTGGCCATAAGGCTTTCCGTGGGCAGAGGACAGGAAGGACTGGATTTGCAGTTGCGCGGCAATCTGTTCTGCTTGTCTCCTCAGCCTGAGGTTTCCATTCTCGTTTGCACCAACAGTCTAAATGTTGGAAAGACCAAGGAACTGATCATGGCATTCAGGAAGCGTAGTACGACACACACTCCCTTTTGCACCAATGGCTCCGAAGTGGAGATGGTCGATAGCTTTAAGTTCCTGGGGGTCAGCATCATCAACAGTCTGTCCTGGTCCACTCACGTTCATGCAACAGTCAAGAAAGCCCAACAACGTGTCTACTTCCTGCGGAAGCTAAAGAAATTTGGCATGTCTGCATCGACTCTCACAAACCTCTACAGATGTGCGATAGAGAGCTTCCTATCCGGCTGCATCACAGCCTGGTATGGCAACTGCTCGGCCCAAGATCACAAGAAACTGCAGACTGTGGTGAACTCAGCCCAACGCATCACACAAACTTTCCACCCCCATATTGATTCTGTATACACTTCCCACTGCCTCAGGAAGGCAGACAGCATTATTAGAGACCCCTCCCACGCAGGCATTGCCTTCTTCCAGACCCTTCCAGGTACAGAAGTCTGAAGACTGGCACATCCAGACAGAGGAACAGCTTCTTCCCCACAACTATAAGACTCCTCAACGACTCTCCCTCGGACTGATCTGAAATGAAAATTGCTTATTGTCACAAGTAGGCTTCAAATGAAGTTACTGTGAAAAGCCCCTAGTCGCCACATTCCGGCGCCTGTTCGGGGAGGCTGTTATGGGAATTGAACCATGCTGCTGGCCTGCCTTGATCTGATTTCAAAGCCAGCGGTTTAGCCCTGTGCTAAACAGCCCCTCTATGTGCTAAACTGTTCCCTCTAAGAACACTATTCACGACGCTCTATGCTAGTCTTGCTCATGTATTTGCTTTGTTTGGCCCCTTGTTCCGCACTGTAACCAATCACTGTTTTGTCGATGTACCATTTGTCAATGTTCTCTGTTGATTATTCTGGTGTCTACTATGTACGGACTGTGTATGTTCCTCGGCCGCAGAAAAATACTTTTGACTGTACTTCGGTACATGTGACAATAAATCAAATCAATCAATCGATCAATCAGTCACTTTCCTAATGGTAGCCAGTTTCCTGGTCGCATCCCTCCCCATGACCTGGATGATGTGGTCTTGTGCATTAAAGGCAAATAATTGGGTTTGTCATTAATAAACCTCCTCACCTCCATCCAGACAGTTCCACTCCTCAATGCTTCAGCTCGGCAGTCCTTCAGTCCTGGTCGATTTGAGGGACAGATCCAGGAGGATAATCTGGTGGAGCAACTTCACCAGTTCCAGGGATATGGAGACCAGGTTTGCTTGTCATGTACCTCTTCCGAGTATTTTCTGACAGGCTTTCTCGTACAGATGTTCCATCACAAATACTGCCTGCCCACTCTCATTCAGGCCTGTGGAATCCATGACTAACTGCGCATCCTCGATCCAGTCTTCAGCAGCAGGCTTAAGACCGTAAAACATAGGAGCAGAATTAGGCCACTTGGCCCATCGAGTCTGCTCCGCCATTCAATCATGGCTGATATTTTTCTCATCCCCATTCTCCTGTCTTCTCCCCATAACCCTTGATCCCTATTAATCAAGAACCTATCTATCTCTGTCTTAAAGACACTCAGTGAATTGGCCTCCACAGCCTTCTGTGGCAAAGAGTTCCACAGATTCACCACCATCTGACTGAAGAAATTCCTCCTCATCTGTTTTAAAGGATTTTCCTTTAGTCTGAGATGGTGTCCTCTGGTTCTAGTTTTTCCTACAAGTGGCAACATCCGCTCCACGTCCACTATATCCAGGCCTCGCAGTATCCTGTGAGTTTCAATAAGATCCCCCCACATCCGTCTAAACTCCAACGAGTACAGGCAAAGTGCTCCACAGATTCACTACCCTCTGGCTGAAGAAATTCCTCCTCATCTCTGATTTAAAGGATTGTTCCTTCAGTCTGAGATTGTGTCTTCTGCTTCTAGTTTTTCCTCCAAGTGGAAACATCCTTTCTACGTCCACTCTATCCAGGCCTCGCAGTATATGTGAGATTCAATAAGATCCCCCCTCTTCCTTCTAAACTCCAACGATTACAGACCCAGAGTCCTCGGCCGTTCCTTATACGACAAGCTCTTCATTCCAGGGATCATTCTTGCAAACCTCCTCTGGACCCTTTCCAAGGTCAGCACATCCTTCCTTAGATCCGGGCCCTAAAACTGCTCACAATCCTCCAATTGGGGTCTGACCAGAGCCTTATACAGTCTCAGAAGTACATCCCTGGTCTTGTATTCTAGCCCTCTCGATATGAATACTAAGATTGCACCTGCCTTCCTAACTGCCGACTGACACTCGCACTTAACATCAGCAAGATTCTTAACAACTAACTGATTATTCCTATCAGTATTCACAGACAGTTCAAGGTGTCCCCCTCTCTCTCTCCCCGTCCCCCCCTCTCATCCCTTTCTCTCTCTCTCTCTCTCCCTGTCCCTCTCTCCTCCCATCCCTTTCTCTCTCCCCCTGTCCCTCTCTCTCTCTCCTCCCATCCCTTTCTCTGTCCCCCTCTCTCTCCTCCCATCCCTTTCTCTCTCCCCCCCCCCCCCCCCCCCGCTCTCTCTCTCTCTCTCCTGTCCCTCTCTCTCTCTCCTGTCCCTCTCTCTCTCCCCCTGTCTCTCTCCGTCTCCCGGGCAACCACAATGGCAGGCCTGGCCATCCGATCCGGCGGCATCGATAGGCGATCGGGGTGGGTGAGCGATCAGCGCTCGATTGGTCGGGTTGCTGGAGCCGGCGGCGGCGGCAGACAACATGGCGGCGGCGGCGGCGGAGTGAGGGGCCGGCGGCAGAGAGAGAGAGGGGCCGAGCGGCGGCGGAGTGAGGAGCCGGGCAGCGGAGTGAGGGGCCGAGCGGCGGCGGAGTCGGGCAGCGGAGTGAGGGGCCGAGCGGCGGCGGAGTGAGGAGCCGGGCAGCGGAGTGAGGGGCCGAGCGGCGGCGGAGTGAGGAGCCGGGCAGCGGAGTGAGGGGCCGAGCGGCGGCGGGGCAGACACACACACACACCGGGCCTCAGTGTGTGAGCGGCGGCGGCGCCGGGATGTGCGACAGTTACGGGCGGGCCCTGCTGCGGGTGGCGGTGGCGCAGATCTGCCAGGCCCTGGGCTGGGACTCGGTGCAGCTCACGGCCTGCGACATCCTCACCGATGTGCTCAACAGGTACATCGAGCAGCTGACCCGCGGCTGCCATCGCTACAGTGAGCTGTGTGAGTACCAGAGCCCTGTTTATACAGTACACACACACACAGCAATACCCAGACAGCAATACACACACCCAGACAGCAATACACACACCCTGGCAACAATACACACACCCAGACAGCAATACACACTACTGACAATTACACATACCTGGACAGCAATATGCACACCTACACACACGTAGACAGCAATACACACACATGGACAGCTGTACACACCTGAATAGCAATACAAACGCCTACACAAATGCACACACTTAGACAGCAATATACCACATGGCACACAAATACACACTTAGGCACACACACTTAGACACACAGACACATTCCCTCTTACGCACACTCTCTCTCTTACGCGTACTCTCTCTTACGACCACTCTCTCTCTCACGTGCATGCGCTCTCTTACGCGCGCTCTCTTATGCGCGCACTCTCTCTTGCGCACACACTCTCTCTTGTGCACACACTCTCTCTTGTGCACCTGTTCTCTCTCTCACCACACACACACTCTCTCTTACACACGCTCTCTTCGACAGCAACGCATACTCACACTCAGCAGTACACCCACACACACACCTACACCCACCTAGACACACAGGCGTACAAACACACAATTGTACTTAGACAGCAACACGCACTTAGACAGCAACAGACACTTTTGTAGTGTGTATAGTAATCACCAAGCCAGGCAATAGCTACCGCAGTGACTAAATGGAGTTCTCTGAGCCCTCTGCTGAATTTTGTCATGGGGGCAATTTTCAGTGATATGAGTCATTGATTGAGGGCACCACAGCTGCACTCCGGGTTCCCTGCAAAGCCCCATTTGTGGCGGTTTTCTGCACAAAGGCCCTGGCCAGTGCGAAAACAGTTGAGTGCCCAACTTGGCCTGGAAGCTGGGTGAGCAGGCTATTGGATCTCTGGTGAGGAAGTGTTTTTTTAATGGTGGTGTGTTGGCTCCATTTGAGCCGCGACATGGCTTCTGGTGTTATTCCTTGGCAGAGTGGTCTTCGAGCAGCAGGTGGATCGGTAAGATCCTTGTGTAGCGACAGGCATGGGTTGATGTAAACCTTTTCCACCAACTTTCTTGTTGCAATCTCATTCATAATATGAGGGGGTGGGATGTGAGGGGATGGGATGTTGCTCAGGACTGGGAGCCAAGGGAATTGAGTTGATCAGAGGGTACCTGTGATGACATGTACTGTACTGGTGCACAGTACTCTGCAGTCAAGTAGGAGATGGCAAGAGCTGAGGTCCTTCAGGCTTGAGCAACTTCACCCAATTAAGAGCCAGCAAGTTTGCTGAGGAGGTAGCTTCACATTTTGATCTTTGCTGCTGTCTTGCTCAGGTGTTTTTAGTATGTCAGTATTCGGTCAAGGATAACACCAAGATAAATGGGATGTTGTTCCTGATTTGGTCTCTTGCCATTCAAGAGTTTCCTCTTCGCACTGGCATTGTGGAGGTGGAATATACGTTGAGACTATTTTGTTGCTGGGGGGTTGAAGGTGCCATGTCTTCCAGGAGCTGGTCAGCTTTGCAACATCGTTGTTTAGTGTTGCTTCCAGTTTAGCAAATGTCCGAACCTGAGAAGCACAGCAGATATTGTCAGCGTAGATGAAGTTCCAAGACAGGGTTGGAGACAGATCATTGATATAGTGATTGAAAAGGGCAGAGCCCTGGGCAAGTCCATTGGACTGTTTCCTCCAAGCGTTTATCTTATCACTCGTGTGCACCTGAACCGTCTGTCTCGGAGTAATAGTACAATGGCATCAGTAAACCACGGAGGGAGGACTGTTTAGATTTTGACAAGGAGACCAGTATGCCAGACTGTGCCATATGTTGCAGTAAAATCGAGAAAGACATTACCTGTTTTGAGGTTATTATCAAAGGCATTTTCGATGAAGATGTTTCGGGGAAGGATATGGTTGCATGTGCTTCACCCTTGCTGAAAGCCGGCTTGTTCACCTTTCCAAAATTTCTCCAGCTCTGGCTCTATCCGCTATAAGGTGAGCTGCTCTAAGAATCACAGAGAGCTGAGATATTGGTCTGTAGCTTGAAGGCAAGTTTGGGCCTTTGCCAGGTTTTGGGGGGGCCGATGACTTTGGACACGTGCCAAGGTTTAGGCAGTCTTCCTTGCAGATAACCCTTGTGAGAAATTCAACAAGCAGCGGGCACGTGAGCCAAGGTGTTTGAAAACCACAGAAAGAATGTTGGCATAGCCTGTGGCAGTGCTAGGCTTGACTTTGTTGCCGCATCTTGTCCAACTCCATTGCAGAGAATGGTTCAGGGCGTGATCTGAAATTATCATGTCTTCGAAAGGCTCGCCACTCAGTCTTTAGTAGCTTCTTTCTCCAATTATGCCTTTCCCATATGGAGGAGATAGGCTGCTACTTTGTTGGCATTTTCAGATAGTTGGCTTGGTGTAGGTGGTTGCTGGGCTGCTCCAAGATTGCAGAGGAGCATCCAGCATTTCTGGCTGGATTGGGTGAAATTCAAGTTTCTGGTGGCCTCTTCCCATCTAGCTCAGTGGGCAGAGTCTAAGGCAGTGATGGGCAACCTAGTCTATTGAGTGGGCCACATGAGTGGCCTTCCTTCAACTTAATGGGCCACAAGATTGAAATCGGGCTTGTTCACTAACTATGACCCCATGAATAAGGTTAAATATATTTAATACATGCCAAATATTTCCTAACGAGTTAGAAAAGATGCTTAATCAATGTTAATAGAACTTTCAGCAACTTCAAATAGTAAAAACAAAATAAATATTTGGACGCAGAGGGAGTGCACAGCTCTCACAATGTCAATGTTGTGAGCAATCAGCACGCACCTCGCTTCACTTAGCCTTGCTTTACGTGCTTTTCACTTCAGTCATACCAGTAAGAAAAAAACAATGCGGATGGAAATCAGTGGAATCCAGCAACCCTGCGTGTAACAGCGGTCAACAAAATGTCCCGTGGGCCAAACTCAGAACCCTGAGGAGCCGCATGTGGCCCCGGGCCGCAGGTTGCCCACCATTGACCTAAGGACTCCACCAAATGACCAGCTACATCTGGGTCACCAGTATTTCATACATTTTGACGGAAACATGCACACAGGCACAAATACACACACGCTCAGACAGCAACATACAGGTGCATTTAGACAGGCACATTGGCATAGTGGTATTGTCACTGGACTAGTAATACAGAGATCCAGAGACCCAGGTTCAAATCTCACCAAGGCATGTGATGAAAGTTGAATTCAATAAAATTCTGCAATAAAAGCCTATGGCAGTGACGGGCAATCTAAGCTAGTGTGTGGGCTGTGATGACCTAGAAACTATTGTTGATTGTTGTAAAAACCCGATGATGTCTTTTTGGGAATGAAATCTGCCCTCCTAACCTGGTCTGTATTATATGTGACTCCAGATCCACAGCAATGTGGTTGACTCTTAAATGATCTCTGCGTAGCATGCCACTCAGTTGAAGGGCAATTAGGGATAGACAATAAATGCTACATCCCATGAATGAATAAAATGTGCCCATATTTAGACAGAGAGAAATATACATACTTAGACATGCACACAGAAACACTTAGCAGCACACACATACACAGACATAGAAATACACGCATTTAGTCAGCAATACACACATACACTTAGAAACACATTCACTTGGAGAGTAACTCGCACACACACAGACAAACACAGATACACATACATATATACACTTAGACATGAAGACACACAAATATACCTATATACTTGGAGAGCCGCACACATACACACACAGACATACAGACAGCAACATACATACAGACAGCAACATACAAACAGACATACCAGCACACACACACGCACTTAGAAACAGATATGTACAAACAAAGACATAGTTGAACAAGTGTGTGCACACAGACACACATACACAGCAAGAACATCACTTACTCCAGGCTTTGCCCCCCCCCCCCCCTCCCCCCCCCATATACACACTTCACCAAACAGCCTCTGAGCAGCAAATCTGCCCTACGTCCTGCATTGTATATTGTAGGCCTGTACTCCCCAGAGTTTAAAAGAATAAGAGGTGGTCTAATTAATACGTATCAAGTTCTTAAGGGACTTAACAGGTGAGATGATGTTCTCCCTGCTCGGAAAATGTAAAACACGAAGTTACAGTCTCAGAATGAGGAATCAGCCATTTAAGACTGAAATGGGGAGAAATTTCCTCATTCAAAGGGTTGCAAATCCTTGGAATTCTCTCAACCAGTGCTCAGTCGTTAGGTATATTCAAGCCTGAGATTGATGGATTTTGGGTATTAAGGCATATGGGGATAGTGTGGGAAGATGCATCCAATAAAGAAGATCATGATCCTATTGAATGGTGGGGTAGGCTCAAGGGACCAAATGGCCTATTCCAGCTCCAATTTCAATTGATTTCATAAGGCCGACTAGAAGTTTAGAATATGGATCAAGTATGCTAGAAAGATGAAAATAATGGCAGTTAGAAAAAACTAGAATGAAGATTGAAGTGGAACAAGTTGTCTATTTAGGGCAAAATGACAACGGAAGATGGCACATGTGATGCTGAAGTTAGAAGAAGGATGGAGATCGCCAAAAACAATTTTGTGATGATGAATGATGTGTGAAGTACCAGGAAAAAAAACCTCACAACATGCTACTTTCTATGCACTTTGCCGTATGTCTGAGAAACTTGGACAATAAGTAAATATCTGTGGAAGAAAATAGAGGCCTTTGAAATGTTCGTGCTAAGATTCCATACACAGAACATAAAACTATAAGAAAGATACTGGAAATTACAGGAACCTAAAGAACTCTTTAAAAAGTGACATCCAGAAAAGAAATGTCAATATTTTGGTCATTTGATCAAAGCTGAAAAGCTCCGAGATCTCTTCTGCAGGGCAAAGTGGAGGGCTTGTCAAGCCAGGCGCAGGTAGATGGTAGACGTCACAAAATGGTTTCAGACGAGTTACAGTGGGTATGTGGGCGCAAGACAAAGGAGTGCGAGATGCCATGACTACATCTCCCGTGGTAAGAATAGCTACAACCAGCAGTAGAAAGCCTCATTGTAAAACATACACTGATTAAAACTAACTTAAATTCCCTCTTCCCCATTATAATTTGATTCAGTTAAGCGGAGTTGTTATGGGGAAAGAAATAAAAGAGAAACAAAGATATCAGCCGCGATCGAACGGTCAAGCTGCACCCAAAAGACCCTGCTCCCGGGATCTACCCGGCTCGATGTTGCGATGTGAATCCCGCCCATTGTGGGTGGAATCACTTTTAGCCAAATCTGCATATTAAAGCGAGACAGTTAGTCTCACTTTAATATGCAGTTTCCCAAGGTACTCGAGTCGTTGGGTTCTATCCCCTTCACCTCGGAGACATGTGGTGAGTCGTTCAGTACTGGTCTTCACAAACGGGGACCAGACGGAATGGCACTCGAGGTCTCCCAGGGGATCGGAGGCTCCCCCCCCCAGGTGCATGCCCTTTGGTCAGGATGGTACTCTGGCGCTGCTGGTGCCACCTAGACACTGCCAGCCCGGCACCCTGGCAGTGCCACCGGGAGGCCAGCCAGGCACGAGACCAGGTTCCCTCCCATAGTGCGTTGGGGCTTGGTGGGGGTTCAGGAATCACTTAGGAGGCTTCAGAGATCGAGACACCATTTTTAAATGGCGGCCCAATCTCTCGCTACACTGAGGAGTTCCTCGGTGCACAAAATAAGGCTGTGTGCAGCCTTGGCAGCGCGTTTCCTGCTGAGGCATTCTATATAACCGGACTGCCACTTTATACCATTGTATTTCTCAGCGCTGTGTGCCAGGAAACGTGCGGCTAAATGCGCTCGCTATGGGACACCATTCACATTTAGTTGAATCCCGCCTATCACCTCTGCACACAATTCAGTTCTCGTCTTGGTTTAAAAGTTCTGTAATCTAACTACATTGACATTCAGCTGGTATTTTGCCAGTGACATCAGCTTTAGACATGCGGCAAATGTCATGTTTACTAAATTAATTTTAAGGCGGTTGTTTAATATTTATCTGATTGACAATCATATTTCTTTTTTTAATTTAAAGTGCCCAATTCTTCTTTTATCCAATTAAGGGGCAATTTAGTGTGACCAATCCGCCATCCCTACACATCTTTTCGTTTGGGGGGGTGGGGGCTGAGACCCATGCAGACATGGGGAGAATATGCAAACTCCACACGGACAGTGACCCACGATCGAACCTGGGTCCTCGGCGCCATGAGGCAGCAGTGCGAACCACAGCACCACCGTGCTGCCCTAACAATAATATTTCATAACTACATGGCAGCAGCCATGTAATTTTGACATGCATCTTGGTATTTTGAACAAAGTATGTTGGACTTATCAACTGTGGTGTTTGGGATGTCGTGCTAGTTTATAGATTCCCGAATTAAATAATTTTCTACCAAATTAATTACATTTCAAAACACCGCACGATCTGTTGCAATGTTGTCTTTGGCAAGCTACAACAGAACCTGTTCCTAAGGAATGTTTTATGTGTTTTTCTTGGTAACAAATCCATAAATATTTGATATCTGAAAGGAGTTGTGAGCTGTCTTATCTACACTAATTCATGTACAAAGTACTGCATTATAAATGTGCATAATTTTGTTGGTGAATTTTCTAATGATATATAGATAGAATGGGTATTGTATATTTAGGGTTTGGTCCAAAATTGATGAATAATAAATGACATTCCCATGCAATAATGCTCAGCTTTCTGCTGACTCTTCGTGTTCACCAAATATTTCCTTAGGCTGATTCCTCATATCTACAGTCTAAGCAAATACAAGTTTTGTATTTTACACATGTTTTTAAAATTTGTAATTGAAGTTTTCAGGGCGGAGGTTTTTCAGTATTCAGGGTGTCAGTATGTGGTCATCCTTCCTTGTAACCTCATTTCCAAGAATATGTTGTAATTTTGTTTTATTAGACAATTGTACTGAAAAACTGCATCCAAATGTACAGATTTTGTGACTTTTATATGCATTTTGTATTTGCTGTGGACATGTTTCATTTGATTTGACCATTAATGTCATAGTAACCATGGGGTAGATCTGAAGATAGTCTTACTGATGTTCTCAACATCTGCTCAAGATAGTTAGCAACAACCGTTGATTTTTAAGATGAATGAATTCAGTATAGTGAATGATTTAATTGCGTACATGCGGTAAAAGCATTGTTTTACAAATTAATTTGACTAATTCTGCTAAAATCAAATCAATTAATTAAAGCTTCCTTCAGTTGGTGTGAACTTGTGATACTCAAAAGTAACTTTTCCCACTTACTGAATTGTGGATTCTCTGTAATTCTAAGGTTATCCCAATCGGTCCCATTTCCAAAAAGTGATGGTTAACATTTTTGCTATGCCAAAAGTCAACTTGCACATTGTGGCTAAACAGTTCCTAGATTTTCAGTATAGCCACTGGATTGGATTGGATTTGTTTATTGTCACGTGTACCGAGGTACAGTGAAAAGTATTTTTCTGCGAGCAGCTCAACAGATCATTAAGTACATGAGAAGAAAAGTGAATAAAAGAAAATACATAATAGGGCAACGTAACATATACAATGTAACTACATAAGCACTGGCATCGGATGAAGCATACAGGGTGTAGTGTTAATGAGGTCAGTCCATAAGAGGGTCATTTAGGAGTCTGGTGACAGTGGGGAAGAAGCTGTTTTTGAGTCTGTTCGTGCGTGTTCTCAGACTTCTGTATCTCCTGCCCGTTGGAAGAAGTTGGAAGAGTGAGTAAGCCGGGTGGGAGAGATCTTTGATTATGCTGCCCGCTTTCCCCAGGCAGTGGGAGGTGTAGATGGAGTCAATGGATGGGAGGCAGGTTGTGTGACGGACTGGGCAGTGTTCACGACTCTCTGAGGTTTCTTGCGGTCCTGGGCCGAGCAGTTGCCATACCAGGCTGTGATGCAGTCCGATAGATGCTTTCTATGGTGCATCTGTAAAAGTTGGTAAGGGTTAATGTGGACATGCCAAACGTCCTTAGTTTCCTGAGGAAGTATAGGCGCTGTTGTGCTTTCTTGGTGGTAGCGTCGACGTGGGTGGACCAGGACAGATTTTTGGAGACGTGCACCCCTAGGAATTTGAAATTGCTAACCATCTCCACCTCGACCCCGTTGATGCTGACAGGGGTGTGTACAGTACTTTGCTCCCTGAAGTCAATTACCAGCTCTTTAGTTTTGCTGGCATTGAGGGAGAGATTGTTGTCGCTACACCACTCCACTAGATTATCTCCCTCCTGTATTCGGACTCGTCGTTATTCGAGATCCAGCCCACTATGGTCGTATCGTCAGCAAACTTGTAGATGGAGTTGGAACCAAGTTTTGCCACGCAGTCGTATGTGTACAGGGAGTAGAGTAGGGGGCTAAGTACGCAGCCTTGCGGGGCGCCGGTGTTGAGGGTGCACTGGAGGGTGCACGGTAATGGCTTGGGGATGATTTTGGATCCAAGTGTAAGTAATTGGCGTCAACCTGGCACTTTCTTAAAGTAGCAGGAGTGGGACTTGAAATTCAGAGTATCTCTAATGCAGTGATGCGCTTAATTCAGATACTGTATGCGACAGCTGGTGCCATCAAAATGATTAATCTATTTTGAAATATTTTTCTTGGATATTTTGAAGTGCCAATGACTTTGGTGGGAAATGAACTGGGAGGCACTTCTGAAACTGATAGTGAACAGTGATATCAGTTTCAGTATATACAGCAACTAACCCAGCATACTAACCCAACTACTGCAATTAACCCAGCATATGGGTGGCACGGTTGCAGAGTGGCTAACACTGTTGCTTCAAAGCACCAGGGTCCGAGGTTCGCTTCCTGGCTTGGGAGTCTGCCCGTTCTCCCTCAATCTGCGTGGGTTTCCTCCAGGTGTTCCGGTTTCCTCCCACAAGTCCCGAAAGACGTGTTGTTAGGTAAATTGGACATTCTGAAATCTCCCTCAGTGTACCCGAACAGGTGCCGGAATGTGGCGACTAGGGGATTTTCACTAACTTCATTGCAGCGTTAATGTCAGCCTACTTGTGACAAAGATTATTATTATTACTTTTGCCATTTAATTCAAATAAACTATTTAAGCTCCCTTTGCTTCTTGATGCAAGACTTCCTGATCACAGAAAAGTCAAAGCTTAAAAAACAGAATGCTAAGGTGTACAGTTTTTTAAAGTCTGTATAATTTATCCAGTAACTGTACCAATCGAGAAGGATCAAGATTCAACTCCAGTTCAAGTGGAGCTCACCAAACCCAACTTGGGATTTTGTAAGGGATGTTAGATTTAGTCTAAGTGTCCTTGCATTAGGAAAGTGGAAATCAGTCAAAATTAATTTTCTTGATTTTTGTCCACCAACCTTTGGTAAAGGTGCACTCACGTGGACAGGATTGTGTCTGCCATAATGTCCTGTTTTTAAAAGCACATCTGCACTAATTTTCTGGACAAGTTACGGATTAACCATGATCTAATTAAATGATGTAGAAGGCCCAAGGGTGAGTGACCGACTCCTATTCCTGTGTCCTTATAACTAATGACCAAAGGACATTGTGTACATGAAATTTCATTTCTGCAAGTTAGTACTTTCAGGAGATTGGTGAGAGGAACAACTTAAGTTATGTGATTTATAAAAGGAATATGGATTGTGTGTACACTAGAAGGGGGTAGGACAGAGCCTTTATATAGATGTTGGCATGTGCATAGTAGTTCAGAAGATTGATTTTGCTATTTAGGTGGCTGTGTAACCGCTGATCATTAATCGCTTCCATAATCCGCTTCCATAATCACTATAAATGTCTCTACTGTTTAAGTAATGTGCATGTGGAGAAAGTTTATTTAAAACAATGCTTTATTCACCTTTTAAGTACCAAGCCTGTTGGAAAATGGCTGGCAGTGAGGTTGATGTGTTGGCCTGATTGAAAAGGGTTAATGGAGCTTTACAGGAATTTGATTGAGTTAACCTTTTCTCTGGATTATTGTTTTGGTCTGATGTTTGGTGTAATCAGCTAAATTAGATTTGGTGCTAAATGCAAAATTATTATTTAACTTGTAAAAAAATCTGCAATTCTTTATATATTGCAGGAAGCATTTTCTCTACAGTCGGTTTTGTGTGTCAGTAATCGCTGTTAAAATTTGTCAGAAGGTTTCTAATCATTTGGCCATTATAATTACCAAATGGTCTCAGTATTTTATGATGCTTGTTCTGAAGACCTCTGATATAGTATCTGTTATTCTTTGTACAGATTGGATTTAAGTATGTTTTTACTCGTTTGTGTAAGTCTTTGAAGTTTAACATTTGGGGTTAAACTTTAAGATCAACTTTTAAAAAAGTATTGATATGACTATAATTTTGAAATTAATACTGAGAAAATACCCTTTAGCTTTTCACTTGTGCCTTGTGTCCAAATGTGATAAACTTTTCCATCTCAATTCCTTTTTTATGAATTTAAAGTACCCAATACTTTTTTTCCAATTAAAGGCAATTTAGCATGACCAATCCACCTATCCTGCACATCTTTGGGTTATGGGGGTGAGACCCACACAGACATGGGGAGAATGTGCTCCTATCTCCCATGAGTATAATGAATGTTGAATTTCTATTTGCTACCTATATTTTATTTTACCGCTGAAGCTTCATTCTGTATGGGTGGGTACGATGTAATAATAATAATGTTTATTGTCACAAGTAGGCTTACATTAACACTGCAATGAAGTTACTGTGAAAAGCCGCTAGTCGCCACATTCCAGCGCCTGTTTGGGTACACAGAGGGATAATTCAGCATGTCCAATTTGGATTCGGATTTTGTTTATTGTCACGTGTACCACGGTACAGTGAACAGTATTTTTCTGCGAGCAGCTCAACAGATAATCAAGTACATGAAAAAAAAGGAAATAATAAGGCAACACAATGTAACTACATAACACCGGCATCGGTGAAGCACACAGGGGTGTAGTGTTAATGAGGTCAGTCCATAAGAGAGTCAAATTTACCTAACAGCATGTCTTTTGGAACTTGTGGGAAGAAACTGGAACATAGAACATTACAGCGCAGTACAGGCCCTTCGGCCCTCGATGTTGCGCCGACCTGTGAAACCACTCTAAAGCCCATCTACACTATTCCCTTATCGTCCATATGTCTATCCAATGACCATTTGAATGCCCTTAGTGTTGGCGAGTCCACTACTGTAGCAGGCAGGGCATTCCACGCCCTTACTACTCTCTGAGTAAAGAACCTACCTCTGACATCTGTCTTCTATCTATCTCCCCTCAATTTAAAGCTATGTCCCCTCGTGCTGGACATCACCATCCGAGGAAAAAGGCTCTCACTGTCCACCCTATCGAATCCTCTGATCATCTTGTATGCCTCAATTAGTCACCTCTTAACCTTCTTCTCTCTAACGAAAACAGGCTCAAGTCCCTCAGCCTTTCCTCATAAGATCTTCCCTCCATAACAGGCAACATTCTGGTAAATCTCCTCTGCACCCTTTCCAATGCTTCCACGTCCTTCCTATAATGCGGCGACCAGAATTGCACGCAATACTCCAAATGCGGCCGCACCAGAGTTTTGTACAGCTGCAACATGACCTCATGGCTCTGAAACTCAATCCCTCTACCAATAAAAGCTAACACACCGTACGCCTTCTTAACAGAGAGGGGAGAGATTCAGAAGGGCCCAGAGGGGCAATTTCTTCACTCAGAGGGTAGTGAGTGTCTGGAATGTGCTGCCAGAGGTAGTAGTAGAGGCGGGTACAATTGTGTCTTTTAAAAAGCATTTTGATAGTTACATGGGTAAGATGGGTATAGAGGGTTATGGGCCAAGTGCGGGCAACTGGGACTAGCTTAATGGTAAAAACTGGGCGGCATGGACTGGTTGGGCCGAAGGGCCTGTTTCCATGCTGTAAACGTCTATGATTCTATTAACCCTGTCAACCTGAGTGGCAACTTTCAGGGATCTATGTACATGGACACCGAGATCTCTCTGCTCATCCACACTGCCAAGGATCTTGCCATTAGCCCAGTACTCTGTCTTCCTGTTATTCCTTCCAAAATGAATCACCTCACACTTTTCTGCATTAAACTCCATTTGTCACCTCTCAGCCCAGCGCTGCAGCTTATCTATGTCCCTCTGTAACTTGTAACATCCTTCCGCACTGTCCACAACTCCACCGACTTTAGTGTCATCTGCAAATTTACTCACCCAACCTTCTACGCCCTCCTCCAGGTCATTTATAAAAATGACAAACAGCAGTGGCCCCAAAACAAATCCTTGTGGTACACCACGAGTAACTGGACTCCAGTCTGAACACTTCCCATCAACCACCACCCTTTGTCTTCTTCCAGCTCGCCAATTTATGATCCAAACTGCTAAATCTCCCTGAATCCCATGCTTCTGTATTTTCTGCAGTAGCCTACCATGGGGAACCTTATCAAACGCTTTACTGAAATCCATATACACCACATCAACTGCTTTACCCTCATCCACCTGTTTGGTCACCTTCTCAAAGAACTCAATAAGGTTTGTGAGGCACAACCTACCCTTCACAAAACTGTGTTGACTATGTCTCATCAAATTATTCCTTTCCAGATGATTATACACCCTATCTCTTATGAACCTTTCCAAGATTATGCCCACAACAGAAGTAAGGCTCACTGGTCTATAGTTAACGGGGTTGTCTCTACTCCCCTTCTTGAACAAGGGGACAACATTTGCTATCCTCCAGTCTTCTGGCACTATTCCTGTAGACAAAGATGACTTAAGGATCAAAGCCAAAGGCTCAGCAATCTCCTCCCTAGCTTCCCAGAGAATCCTAGGATAAATCCCATCCGGCCCAGGGGACTTATCTATTTTCACACTTTCCAGAATTGTTAACACCTCCTCCTTATGAACTTCAAGCCTTTCTAGTCTAGTAGCCTGAATCTCAGTATTCTCCTCGACAACATTGTCTTTTTCCTGTGTGAATACTGAAGAAAAATATTCATTTAGCACCTCCTATCTCCTCGGACTCCAAGCACAACTTCCCATTACTGTCCTTGACTGGCCCTACTCTTACCCTAGTCATTCTTTTATTCCTGACATATCTATAGAAAGCTTTAGGGTTATCCTTGATCCTACCTGCCAAAGACTTCTCATGTCCCCTCCTGGCTCTTCTTCGCTCTCTCTTTAGGTCCTTCCTAGCTAACTTGTAACTCTCGAGCGCCCTAACTGAACTTTCATGTCTCATCTTTACATAAGCCTCCTTCCTCTTGACAAGTGTTTCGACTGCCTTAGTAAACCACGGTTCCCTTGCTCGACCACTTCCTCCCTGCCTGACAGGTACATACTTATCAAGGACACGCAGTAGCTGTTCCTTGTACAAGCTCCACATTTCCATTGTGCAAATCAGCTGCAGTCTTCCTCTCCATCTGATGCATCCTAAGTCTTGCCTCATCGCATCATAATTGCCTTTCCCCCAGATATAACTCTTGCCCTGCGGTATATACCTATCCCTTTCCATCATTAAAGTAAACGTAATCGAATTGTGGTCACTATCACCAAAGTGCGCACCTACCTCCAAATCTAACACCTGTCCTGGTTCATTAACCAGTACCAAATCCAATATGGCCTCGCCTCTCATTGGCCTATCTACATACTGTGTCAGGAAACCCTCCTGCACACATTAGACAAAAACGGACCCATCTAAAGTACTCGAACTATAGCGTTTCCAGTCAATATTTGGAAAGTTGAAGTCCCCCATAACAACTACCCTGTTGCTTTAGCTCCTATCCAGAATCATCTTTGCAATCCTTTCCTCCACATCTCTGGAACTTTTCGGAGGCCTATAGAAAACCCCTAACAGGGTGACCTCTCCTTTCCTGTTTCTAACCTCAGCCCATACTACCTCAGTCGACGAGTCCTCATCAAACGTTTTTTCTGCCACTGTAATACTGTCCTTGACTAACAATGCCACCCCTCCCCCCTTTTACCACCTTCACTGAGCTTACTGAAATATCTAAACCCCGGCACCTGCAACAACCATTCCTGTCCCTGCTCTATCCATGTCTCCGAAATGGCCACAACATCGAAGTCCCAGGTACCAACCCATGCCGCAAGTTCACCCACCTTATTCCGGATGCTCCTGGCATTGAAGAAGACACACTTTAAACCACCTTCCTGCCTGCCGGTACACTCCTGCAACTTTAAAACCCTACTCATGACCTCACTACTCTCAACGTCCTGTATACTGGAGCTACAATTCAGGTTCCCAAGCCCCTGCTGAACTAGTTTAAACCATCCCGAAGAGCATTAACAAATTTCCCCCCCAGGATATTGGTACCCCTCTGGTCCAGGTGTAGACCAGCCCGCTTGTAGAGGTCCCACCGACCCCAGAATGAGCCCCAATTATCCAGAAATCTGAAACCCTCTCTCCTGCACCATCCCTGTAGCCACGCATTCATCTCCTCTCTCTCCCTATTCCTCGTCTCGCTATCACGTGGCACGGGTAACAACCCAGAGATAATAACTCTGTTTGTCCTAGATCTAAGTTTCCACCCTAGCTCCCTGAATTCCTGCCTTACATCCCTATCCCTTTTCCTACCTATGTCGTTGGTACCTATGTGGACCACGACTTGGGGCTGCTCCCCCTCCTCCTTAAGGATCCCGAAAACACGATCCGAGACATCACGTACCCTGGCACTTGGGAGGCAACACACCAACCGCGAGTCTCTCTCGTTCCCACAGAATCTCCTATCTATCTCCCTAACTATGGAGTCTCCAATGACTAATGCTCTACTCCTTTCCCCTTCCCTTCTGAGCAACAGACTCTGTGCCAGAGACCTGCACCCCATGGCTTACCCCTGGCAAGTCTCCCCCCCCCCCAACAGTAACCAAAGCGGTATACTTGTTACTAAGGGGAATGACCACAGGGGATCACTGTACTGACTGCTTCCTCCCAGCCCCTCTCACCGTCGCCCATCTATCTTTATTCTTCGGAGTAACTACATCCCTGAAGCTTCTATCTATGACCACCTCTGCCTCCCGAATGATCCGAAGTTCATCCAGCTCCAGTTCCCTAACGTGGTTTCTGAGGAGCTGGAGATGGGTGCACTTCCCACAGATGAAATCAGCAGGGACACTGTCGGCGTCCCTCACATCAAACAGTCTGCAGGAGGAACATTGCACTACCTTCCCTGTCATCCCCTCTAGATAAAAGAAAGAAAGAGCTTACCTGTTATTCACTCCCCTTCTCAGCAAGCACTCACTCAGCAACCTCTGCACCCTGCATGATAACACCTGAGGGAAAAGAAAAACTACTTACCAGTCACCAGCCAATCCCTTACCTGCACCTGGAGGAAACCCACGCAGACATGGGAAGAAGGTGCAGACTCCACACAGACAGTGACCCAAGCCGGGAATCGAACCTGGGACCCTGGTGCTGTGACGCAACAGTGCTAACCAATGTGTTATCATGTCATGTGAAAGTAGAATCGCTGCTCCTTAATAACATCATTATATGCAATTAAATCCATGTGGTGTGTATGGAGACTGTTAGTGTATTTTTCCAAGCTCGGGTCCAGGTGTACATTTATTAGAGGGTTCAACAATAACGGGGCTTCAAGCACAACTGTCTAGTAGCCTGGATAATTTTAGTAGTTTGAATATATCTGACAGAGGGATGTTCAAAAGCTAGTTAAATTGTTCTAGCCTAATATTGTTCCTGTTACTGTATTAATAATCAATAGTGGGTTGAAAAGATGTCTGATGCAGATGTGTTAGAATCAAAAATTAGAATCATAGAATCCCTACAGTGCAGAAGGAGGCCATTCGGCCCATCGAGTCTGCATTAATCCTCTGAAAGAGCACTCTGCTCAGGTCCACTTCCCTGTCCATCACACCCTATTACTGTAACTTAACCTGCACACCGCTGGACACTAAGGGGCAATTCAGCGTGGCCAATCCACCTAACCTGCACATCTTTGGACTGTGGGAGGAAACCGAGCACCCGGAGGAAACCCACGCAGACACGGGGAGAACATGCAAACTCCACGCAGTCACGCAAGGCCAGAATTGAACTTGGGTCCCTGGCACATTGAGACAGCAGTGCTAACCACTGTGTTGTCTTATTTCTCAGGTAAAATGGTGGCTGAAGGGCAGCACGGCGGAGCAGTGGGTAGCACTGCAGATTCACGGTGCCGAGGTTCCAGGTTCGCTCCCGGCTCTGGGTCACTGTCCGTGTGGAGTTTGCACATTCTCTCCGTGTTTGCGTGGGTTTCACCCCCACAACCCATTGCCCTCACAACCCAAAGATGTGCAAGGTAGGTGGATTAGTCCGATAAATTGCCCCCTTAATTGGAAAAATGAAAAATTTAAAACGGTGGCCGAGGAATAAGATCATAAGAAATAGGATCAGGAGTAGGCCATTTGGTACCTTGTGCCTGCTCTGCCATTCAAAAAGATCATGGCTTCATGCCTGCCTTTTTCTCCATTCTTTCTTGAGATGAGAGCATTGCTGGGCCAGTAAATCCATTTGGTGTAGTTACTCCCACAGTGCTGTTACGAAGGGAGTTCCAGTGACCATGAAGGAACCTCAATATAGTCCCATGTCAGGACAATGTGGGGCTTGGAGAGGCATTTTCAGGAGATGGGTTTTCCCATGCAGCTAGCTGTTGCCCTTGTCCTTGGCAGTAGAGGTCATGGGTTTGGAAGGTATTTCAAATGAGCCTGTGAGCTGTTGCAACCACAGATATGTCTATCTATTCCCCTCACAATTGAATCCCCTATGACTATTGCATTTCTGCACCTTTTCTTCCTCCTCTATGCAGCAGAGCCAAACGTGGGGCTACAAATTTGGCTGTTGCTGTTATCCCCTAGAGGCCATTCCCCTCCACAGTATCCAAAATGGTATATCTGTTTTGCAGGGGAATAGCTACAGGTGATTCCTACACTGCCTGCCTGCAAGATTCCTCTTGCTCTGCCTGGTGGTCACCCATTGCTTGCCCGTCTGTAGACTCTGAGCTTGCGGTGTGACCACCTCTCTGTACACGCTATCCACGATACGATTTTCTTGACAGCTGTACAAGCTCCTCATAATTGCTTTAACTCTCAATTCTCAGATTGTATTAAAATAGCATCAGACATTTCATCCACCTCTGAAGTCTACAATCCCACTTTAAATCTAGTTACTGCAGTTGTCTATTTAACTCAGAACACTTTGTTTACTCTTCCTTGAATTCTTCTGAATAATTCCTTGACCTCTGTTCTAACTTCAGGTGTCTTAAACATTTTTTCTGTACCAAATTCCCTGAATGTCTGGATTGTATTTTGTTCCTGAGGAAGCGTGCATCTTTGCAACTCCCTTGTCCTGCCCAGCTTCTCCTGGCAGAGTTGAGAGCTGTTCACTTGCCAGTATCCTGTTTCCAACTGTTCTGACTTCCAGTTAAAACTGAGAACAAAGAAAAGCCCTTCCTTCTGGAAAATGGACTCCTGTTGCTAAGCAACGACTTACTTCTGTTTACTCTTCACGTATTAACCCTCTCTAACCACAGTAGAGCCACAGTTGGAACTGAACCAGTGCCCACTCATATAAACACCTTTGTCCAGCATGAATCTAACTATAGGTTTAACCATTCCAGGCACAGAAACATTAAATTGAACCTACTTAAAACTATACCTTATTTCTAATGATTACCAATGCAAATATAAATCCCGTAAAACTACCTTTGTTTTCCTAACAATATGAACACAAGAATATGATTTGAATATTCCCTGTTCCTTCATCTCAGCAGTATCTTTCTGGGCGCATTCAAATTCAGAAAAATAAAACTCGGTAAGTATCTGCTAGATAGGAATTAATAGGCAAACTGTGATCAGACACACCACATTCCAATATAAATGGCAGATGAACCCCAAGCAGATTCTGTGATTTCTCAACAACCCACCCTGACACTTGTCACACTGTAGGCCAACTGGTCTTACTGAAACTTTTTTTTTTTTCTTACGAGGGTTCCCATTTGGAGAACTCCAAATTCTCCAAACGTCGCTCATACTTGGGATGGCTTCCTCAAGGATGCACCTCCAGGGTTTAATTCTCGCCTTCTGGGATTTCTTTCTTCAGGATCTCCGAGTGCATCTGTGTTTCACCTTCCAAGCGCACTTTCAGATCTTTGGCCATGCCAGGCAGAACAGCACTGCTCCAAATGGGCACTTTTGCCTTCACAGCCTGCAGCCCGGAATCACCAACCTTCAGCAGCCCTCTTGGATCCTTTGGGCTTCTCTCGAGCCCAGTTTGCTTTAAGCCTGCTCTCCGGAGCTGTTTCATTAACTTGGAGCCTTTTTCACTACTCAGTAGGATCTGTCTCTGACCCCTGGCCCTGTGCCGTGCCTGGTTTGGGACCTTGTTCTTGGTTAGAGGCCCCCACCGTGTCCTGCTCCCTGGGTCACCCGTCTCTTGAATGGCTCCTGACCTCCAGTTTCACGCTGTTTCATTTCCTCGCTTCCTTTTCTCATGCGCTTGCGTGCAGGGTGGGTTCCTGGCCTGAAGACAGTGAAAGCACTGAACTCCAGTTCCCGTACTGCCACTTCAATTTAAACTCAAGGTAAGCATTGGAGTTGGTATTTTGCTCTCAAGAAACTTGTTTGTATTCCAGTTCAGTTTTGTAACTACTCAGTAGGGCTGACCTATTGTCCTGTTCCTGACTCTATACATTTTAGTAAAGTGAATCCTTCATTGCATTGCACAAAATCAAGCAGCAACTTCCTCCAGTTATGTAAAGAAACCAGTGTTACCAGCTGCATTATTCCTAATTTCTCAGCAGTTAGGTTGTAACCTAAGAATGTTTCTTGGATTGAACTGTCACCTCAACTGGTTAAGGCAATAAGTGACCAAGCCAAACACCCAGATATGTCCCAGATTCGGTATCCCTGCTGAGTTAGCTGACCTTAAACAATATGGATTACCTCAGCACCTGTACAGTATGGAGGGGTAAAACGATCTGGATTTTTGCTCATGATCACTGTCGCAAGTAAGGAGCATGTTGTTTATGGATATCCGGTATGGCTGTGATCAGATTTGGCTGTGATTGCTGCTGTTTCACCTGAGACCGTGGTTACCCATCCTGCTCGTGTTCTCAATTGTTGTGTAAGATAACCACGCAAATCTGTAAGCTTCCAGTAATCAAAGTTTTTATTCAAGTATGTAGTGGAGAGAGTGCCTCAGCTTGCTAAGGAGCCTCTCTCAATAATACAGGGTTTGTAGCATATATTTATAGTTCTTATCTGCCTACTTTTCATTATAATGTTTCCCATTAATTTCTTAACTTGTCACACTATTCCATTAGCAGATGTTTCCGTTACCTCACCACAGCCTTGAGTATGGCCTTCAAGGGCAGCACGGTGGCGCAGTGGTTAGCATTGCTGCCCTCACGACGCTGAGGACCCGGCGTCGATCCCGGCTCTGGGTCACTGTCCGTGTGGAGTTTGCACATTCTCCCCGTGTCTGCGTGCGTTCCGCCCCCACAACCCAAAGATGTGCAAGGTAGGTGGACTGGCCGCGCTAAATTGCCCCTTAATTTGAAAAAATGAATTGGGTACTCTAAATTTATTTTAAAAAGAGTACAGCCTTCAGTTCCTCATCTCCTCCTTCTGTATAACAATGTTTAGCAGTAATTGCTAACTACCAAGCCAATGTCCCCAAGTCAGTTTGGTCAAGTATACCATCATGCTCTCATAACTGTATTTGTCTATTCTAAGGTTATTAATGTTTAACTTAATGTCAATCGTAGTATAAAATATTATCTCATTTTGCAGTCAAATCTCGTCTCTGGAGAATAGTGTCGAGGTCAGAGGTTTTCAAGTGCTATGAGAAGGGTGAAAATGTACCGTGGCCTGTTGTGGGAAAGGTTCAGAGGCAATGTTAAAGATCAAATCCTTTCCTTGCTCTGCGAGAAGGAGCCACAACCTCTCTCTCTCTCTCTATCTGGTGATTGAATCCTTTCCTTGGTCTGCAGAGGGAGAGGAGAAGATGTGCCTCTCAAAGTCCAAGCAAAGGATTCAATCACCAGATGGAGAGAAAGGGGAGGTTGCGGCACCGCCACAAACCCAATTTGGATCTTCGGGTGGTTGGCAGTGAGAAAGTGCTGGAGCAGCAGAGAGGAAGCCAGTACACATCCTCCCAACGAAGATCAGCCTCCAGGTTCGGGGCCACTGCCGCAGATGGACTTTCAACTCTTCAAAAGACACCTCAATTCAGCTACTTCCTGCATTTCACACACTCTCACGGCATTCGACTTCAGGCAGTGGCTCAAGTGATACTGAGTTCCAACAATCACCAGTTCAGCTCCCACAACAAAAATTACTATAATAGAAACAGTAATGTTTGTTGTGGTTGCTGAATTGTAGATTGCCGGAGCTCAGTGTTGCTACGAGCTGCTGCCTTTACACCTGTAAGACCAACAATGTTCCACACATTGTTACCACATTGGAAAATTAGTGTTGCAATTGGTAGCAGGATCTGAAGCACTTCAATTTCATTGGCTGATTCCCTTCCCCCTCACTGGACTGGACACCATCATCCCCCGAAACCCACCCGCAGTCCAAAGACACAGAAAAAGCTCATTATTATGGATTTCACTCGCTCCTGGTTGGACATCGCCCTGAATCTGAACCTACAGAGATTCAGAGATGGGTGCCTCGAAGTTTGGACGGCCCCATGGTGTGCTTCCTAAAGCCTGGGCTCGAAGTCTGCACAGCCACAGCCCTCGAACCTACCTTTCCCACAACAGGGCTGACCCAACCTCCTTTGTGAGTGTTGCAGCTATCCAAACGGACCTTTTGGGCTCCGGGCATCAGAGGACTAAGGCAGCCATTACCTCTCCTTGTCATGTGAGTTTTGTTAAAACCTCCGGACCTATCATTCATCAAAAGTATCAAAGATCCGAGTTGGTAGAGAAGCCTGAGGAAATTCTCACTGATATCAACACTGAAAATAGTCAGAGAGCAGGCTCAACCTGCGGAGAAGGTAAGGTTAACATTTCAGTCACAATCAGAAGGGGGCCATTTGGCCCATCGTGTCAGCGCCGGCTCTCCAAACGAGCATTGTGACCCCAGTCAAAGTGCCATTCTCCTGCCTTTTCCCTATACTTCTGCACATTCTTTCTGTTCAAATAATAATCAAACGCCCTCTTGAATGCCTCGATTGAACCTGCTTTGAGAGTAAAACAAGACAGTCGACGCAGCGGAATTGACCATATCCACATTTCTTTGCCGGATCTATTTTATATTCATAATCTAAGAAGAAATGGATCAGTGTGTTGTTAAAAGGGGCAATTCCTTCGCTCATTCAGTCGGTGATGAAGCCCAAAAGAAAATATAAAGTGATGTTCAACGACTGTACAATGAGAGCTCGCTAGCCTTTGGATTTTCATGGACAGGAGATGCTGTTTATTTTAATGTCTATAATAATCTTTATTGTCACAAGTAGGCTTACATTAACACTGCAATGAAGTTACTGTGAAAATCCCTTACTCGCCACAATCTGGCGCCTCTTCGGGTACACTGAGGGAGAATTCACAACGTCCAAATTACCGTCCAAAACAGCATATCTTTTAGGAGCTGTTTAGCACAGGGCTAAATCGCTGGCTTTGAAAGCAGACCAAGGCAGGCCAGCAGCACGGTTCAATTACCGTATCAGCCTCCCCGAACAGGCGCCGGCATGTGGCGACTAGGGGCTTTTCACAGTAACTTCATTTGAAGCCGACTTGTGACAATAAGCGATTTTCATTTCATTTTGGGACTTGTGGGAGGAAATTGGAGCACACGGAGGAAACCCACGCAGACACGGGGAGAACGTGCAGACTCCGCACAGACAGTGACCCAAGCCGGGAATCGAACCTGGGACCCTGGTGATGTGAAGCAACAGTGCTAATCACTGTGCTGTTTGTCTCTTGCTTGAATGTCTCAACTGCAAAGAGAAGTTGGCTACGATGGTACCAAGCAAGTTAAAAGGCCATTTGCAGACAAAACACCCATCTCTTGTGAACAAAGACATTCAGTACTTCAAGCACATTAAAGAACAAAACATGACGTCTGATGGAGTGTGTGCGGGAAGCCCAAGAGGCTAGTTACGTGGTGGCTGAGCTTGTAGCAAAATCAAAGAAGCCCCATACCATTACCAAAACCGTAATTATGTCTGCATGTAAAGAACTCTATGGTGTGCTGTTAGGAGCTGATGATGCAAGAGAGATCGGCAAAGTTCCATTCTCAGATAATAGACGGCAAATTGACGACATGTCAGCTGATATCGAGGAGGTGCTACAAACGAAGTTAATCAAAGCGACTGGGAAATTTGTTTTGCAGACTGATGAGTCCACCAATGTAAGCGGGCATTGCCAGTTGCTGGCCAACGTTTGGTACGTTGATGGGGACTTTTAAATAGAATTTTTTAATATAGTAAGGAGCTGCTGAGTCATGCGACTGGTCAGGAAATATTTTGGGTAACAGATAGGGGCTGGTTTAGCACAGTGGGCTAAAAAGCTGGCTTGCAATGCAGAACAATGCCAGCAGCGCGGGTTCAATTCCCGTCTGGCCTCCCCGAACAGGTGCCGGAATGTGGCGACTAGGGGCTTTTCACAGTAACTTCACTGAAGCCTACTTGTGACAATAAGCTATTATTATTAGATACTTACTTGAAGGAAAACAAACTCACCTGGGCCATGTGTTGTAACATTTGCACTTACAGAGCAGCCTCCATGATGGGGAAAGTCAAAGGATTTATCAGTCAGGTGACAGGACAAAATCCTGAAATTCATACCAACTATTGTATCCTCCGCCATGAAATCATTGTAGCCATTGTAGCAGTTAGCTGCAGTATTAGAGCATGCCATGCAAATTGTGAATTACATAAAATCACAGCTATTGAAATCACATTGGTTCACTATTTTGTGTGCAGTGATGGGGGCTGAACATCAGAGTTTACTACTACACCCCCGAGGTGCGATGGTATTCGCGCGAGAAGGTGCTGTCCCATGTTCATGAGTTCCAGAGAGAACTGACGAGTTTTCAACAATGCATGAACTGCCTTATAAAGAGTTACTATCTGATAAATACTGGTGGGCTACGCTTGCATATCTCAATGACATTTTCAGCCATTTGAATGAGACAAGACTAAAATGCAAAGGAAGAACGAGACAATCCTGCCCATCACAGATAAACTTCAAGGTTTCAGGTCAAAACTAGGCCTTTGCCAAGAGACGGTGGCAAAGGGTTCACTTGAGATGTTCCCACAAACCGTCGCGATGTTTCCATTAACATCATCAATGGCAGACACAGTGTCAAGGTGCACAGTCTACAATTCCAACTCTTAAAGCGCTGCAAACGATGTTTGAGTGCTACTTCCCCTCTACATATGTGGAAGACTATGACTGAAATGTGATCAATTTAGTTCACTTCCTATTCATCACAAAAGTTGACATTAAAACAAAAAGAGGAGTATGCAGAGCTACGGATGGATCGCACAATGAAACTGAAGTTTGGGAGGTGTCTTTGGACGGGTTTTGGCTGACTGCGGTACATGAATGTCCGGCGATCTGACCATGCTGTTGCTGTGCTCTTGCCGTTTCCGACAATATACCTCTGCGAGCTAGCATTTTCAACACTGGCATATGTAAAAAAACAACAGAAGGGAATGTTTGTCAGTTGGAGCAAGATTTGAGGCAACCCTCTCATCAGTTCGTCCCCGGATCAAAAGCACAATGGCAGCCCCAGGTTTCCCACTAACCCGGTAAATTGTAATTTACTCAACTTTGCGTTTGCTGTGAATTGAATTTCAATTGAACGCTGTAAACCTCTGGTAAGACTGTAACCGTAGTAGGTGTAAGTAAATGTGACGTTTATGTGCAGTCAATTCAGCTGAAAAGAAGTGGGTGTGCCTTGGAATTGTTTGTTTCATTGAAGAGTGCAGTGTTACTGAAAAGGTTTGGAACCACTGGTCTAGGTAACAAGATTTCAGTGGAAAATAAATTGGCAAGCAAGAAGCACAGGCGCTTTGTGCAACAGCCTTGAGTGCAAAAGTGAATATTATAAAGGCAATATCAAAGGCCCAGCCGCATTCAGTGGATGTATGATGGCTCTTTACCCAAAGACTCTCTGTATGGTGAACTGGCAACACCCAACCAGCCGGGGCTGGTTTAGCACAGGGCTAAATCGCTGGCTTTGAAGGCAGACCAAGACAGGCCAGCAGCACAGTTCAATTCCCGTACCAGCCTCCCCGAACAGGTGCCGGAATGTGGCAACTAGGGGCTTTTCACAGTAACTTCATTTGAAGCCTACTTGTGACAGTAAGCGATTTTCATTTCATTTCATTTTCATTTAATTTCTTGTGCGTCCATTCCTCTGCTGCAAGGAGACCACTGAGTGGGATATGAAGATGGTGGACATTGACGCTCACAATTGGGAGACAGTTGCTCGACCTCTGGAGCCTGACTGATTGGAAGAAATGAAAAGCTCAGCTGTCCGAGGAGAGAGGCAGAGAAAAGAGGCCAGCAAATTGTGCACCTTCTCATTCCACTCACTGTCTTCCTTGGCAGGAAGTGCAGCAGAGACTGCCATGCCAGAGTGGGGCTCCTAAGTCACACCAGGCGATGCTTAACACAGAGTCGTCCACCATGGCACAAACTATTACCTTAAAAGATGGAAGGCTGCCATTTTGAAAGGCTGAAATAATTTAAACAACAAACAGTATTAATGTTTCTCAAAGATAATGCAAAAATACTTAAGTTTTCAATTTGTAGTTAGACATATAAGTACATTTTCCGATCTGACCCACCACGGAATCGTTGACCATTAAAAGGTCCATTGGCATTGGGTGGGAATTTCCGGTCCCTGGGCGGGAGCGACTGGAATGTCCTGCTCAGTTTATGTTCTGTAATATCTTTAAGATGAATTTCACCCAAAATTATTCTAATAATTTAACTTACAATTATTTTTTCATTTTGACAATTTGTTACTGTAAAGTCCGAAAAGTGATTTTAATTTCAGGATTAAGCATCTCAATGAAGCTTGCATTTAATTAATGAGAGCCTCACTTACTAATTAGAAATTTGAATTTATTAATACACCACAGTTCAGGTGCTGTTGACTGCATTGTGACTGTAACAATGTGTACTCAAATGCACTAGATTTCTAACTGACATGGAATTAGTGGCCTATTACATGATAAGACTTGAGAGTTCCTTCACAAAGACAACATTGAAAATCTTGTGCTTTTGCAGTAGTTTAGGCAGAATAAATCATTGTGCTGAACTACATCAAAGTATAGCATAAGACAGTTTGGTGTTGTTAATTAATGAGAAGTGGTGATTAAGCATTATCAATAAAGGGCTAATCACTGATTAAGACTCACTTAAGTTCACTTCATTGAGTACCTGAGCGAGGGTGAGTTGCGGGGCTAGGCTGTCAAAGAAAGAATGGGACAGATATTGGTATAGAGTTTAGAACTTTTCAAGGTTAAAATGTATGGGAGAAATCAAATAGTCAACCTTGATTATTTTGATGTATTCATCTATAATTTATATAAAGCAAATTTATCTAGGTTTTGTTTCTAAAATTTAACATCATATTTTGTCTTGAAATGTTGCATTTCAAATACTTTCATTATTCTGCCACATTAAAGTCTGTTATTCATTCAACTTGTGCTCTAATCAAAACTCTACAAGCTACAGAATGTTAAAGATAAATAATGACTGACTGATCATCAGTGGAGAACAGACTGAAATGTTGCTTTGGAAAAATTGCAAAACTGGACACATGAATAGCACAACTTGTTGGTGTACTGTTTGGTGACAAAGGATGTTGCAAGACAACAGGGAAGTCCCAAGTCGAAGCAAGGTTCTTTCCTGCAAGGAGGGAGGGGAAATTGGGAGCTGGGTTGGCGTAAGTTGCTCTCACCTGCAACAAAAACAAGCCAGTGTATAGGGCTGTATGAAATTGTAATAGTAATATCAATATTGTACTTGGAAACTGCTTATATTTCTTTTAGCTCCACAGTAATATTTTTACCATGCCACTAAACTTACTTTTCCTTATGCTTTGCCAGATGGGCGCACAGATCCTGTTTTGGATGATTTGGGACAGGCCTTTAAATTAATGGGAATCAGCCTTTCAGAACTTGAAGACTATATTCACAACCTCGAACCCATTGGATTTGCACACCAAATCCCAGCATTTCCTGTCAGCAAAAACAATGTGCTTCAGTTCCCACAGCCTGGTACCAAGAGTCTTGGTGAAGAGAAGGAGTATATTCCAGAATACATGCCTCCACTCATCTCATCACAAGAAGGTGAGGTCTGTTTAGTATAAAACTTCACTGGTTGGAAAGGTTATTTGAATGTCTCATCGGAAACACCAGTGAAGTAGCACATTAGTAAGACATTGAATTAAGAGGCCTTTTCTCTACAGCTAACGTGACACTTTCTGGCAGCTAAATATGTCGGGGTGTACGAGGAAGGAGTACACATTAGATAGGAGCAAAGAGTAGGCCATTCGACTCCTTGAGCCTGCTCCACCATTCAGTAGAATCATGGCTGATCTTGTCTCTCTTTTATTCTGCTGAAAACTGCATCCTTCCAGAATTGGTACAGATAGGATCCTGAGGGGATTTGATAGGGGAGGTAATGGGAGGATGTTTCCACTTGTGGGAAAGACAAGAACCCAAGGGACACAGTTTAAGAATAAGAGGTCCACCGTTTAAGACTGAGATGAGGAGAAATCAGGGGCAGCATGGTAGCATTGTGGATAGCACAATTGCTTCACAGCTCCAGGGTCCCAGGTTCGATTCCGGCTTGGGTCACTGTCTGTGCGGAGTCTGCACATCCTCCCCGTGTGTGCGTGGGTTTCCTCCGGGTGCTCCGGTTTCCTCCCACAGTCCAAAGATGTGCAGGCTAGGTGGATTGGCCATGATAAATTGTCCATAGTGTCCAAAATTGCCCTTGGTGTTGGGTGGGGTTACTGGGTTATGGGGATAGGGTGTAGGTGTTGACCTTGGGTAGGGTGCTCTTTCCAAGAGCCGGTGCAGACTCGATGGGCCGAATGGCCTCCTTCTGCACTGTAAATTCTATGAAATGTTTTCTCTCAAAGGGTTGTTGGTTTGTCGAATTTGCTTCCCCAGAGGGCAGTGGAGGCCGCGTCGTTGAATTTATTCAAGGCATTGTTAGACAATATTTTTGATAGACAAGGGAGCTGAGGGTTATTGGCGGACAGATGGGAAAGTGGGGTTGAGACCACAACCAGATCAGCCATGATCTCATTGAATAACAGTGCAGGCCCGAAGGGCTGAATGGCCTCCGCCTGCTCCTAAACCTATGTTCCCCTAGTAAGAATGAAGGAGATTACATTTATATCGTTCCTCATCATGTTTTAAGATCTCCGGATGGCGCAGTGGTTATCACGGCTGCCTGCAGTGCTAAGGATGCAGGTTCGATCCCGGCCCGGGTCACTGTCTGTATGGAGTTTGCACATTCTCCCCATGTCTGCGTGGGTCTCACCCCCACAACCCAAAGGTGTGCAGGTTAGGTGGAATGGCCACGCTAAATTGCCCCTTAATTGGGAAAAAATAATTGGGTACTCTAAATTTATTTTAAGAATTTTTTTTTAAAGTTTAGAGTACCCAATTCATTTTTTCCAATTAAAGGGCAATTTAGCATGGCCAATCCACCTACTCTTGGATTGTGGGGGCGAAACCCACGCAAGCATGGGGAAAATGTGCAAACTCCATACGGGCAGTGACCCAGAGCCGGGATTGAACGTGGGACCGTGGTGCCATGAGGCACCAGTGCTAACCACGCCACCACCACCGTGCTGCCTCTAAATTTATAATAAATAAATAAATAAATAAGATCTCCAAAGTGCTTTGCTACGAATGAAGTACTTAAAGTGTAATCGCTGTTGCTTTTCAGGCAACCATGGGAACCAACTTGCGCATAACAAACACCAGAAACAACAAATGAACAGAATGGCCAATTCATTTGTTTTTGGTAGCATTTCTCAGAGAAAAACATTGAACAGAAACTGCTCACCTTGCTGTTTTGTATGTCCTTCCGAACTATTGGAATAGGCAAGTGGGCATTCAGTTTAATCTGCCTCCAACAATGCCACACTCCTCCGGTACCGCACTGAAGTATCAATCTAGGTTATGCGCTCAAGATTCTTTGAAAAGAAATACTAGAAATCAATTTGAAGAATTAAAGGTTGTTAATGGAATCTATCATGGTTGAATAAATTCGACATTTGTATCTGCAGCCTTCTTGATAATCTTTTGTCTTATGCAGTCCATTGTTTTGATGCATAACTGGGCGGAAACCTTTTTCCCAAGTGGAAAATGTCCAATTCAGAGCGATTTGAGTTGGGTTGGATAGACATTTGCTGTTAAAATTTGAAAAATAAATTAAGACCAATTAGGTATTTAAATGTTCAAGCATCTTACCACATACTACCAGTGTTTGCAACTGTTGGGAGAATAATAATCAAATGAAAGATGGGCTTGTCTACCTAAATCAAACTGCACTTTAATGTTCAGTATTTTCTATAAGGTGTAAATATGTATTGTGCTGATGTTTTAAGGACTCTCGCTGCTGTTTTTATATAAGCCCAGAGTTTTATTTGTACATTTTCATTAGGAAAGTACACCTTTAAGCTTTTAACTGTACAGATGTATATCCATTGTTTGTGCAGTTTGATTTAATCTGTACAGGTGTTTTTGTGTCAACTTGCCTCAGTTGGCAGTAATCTTACCTTGGAGTCATGCGATTGTAGGTATTCATACACTTCAGTCTTTGAGCACATAATCTAGATTGGCTACATAGTACAATATTGAGGGAGTTCTGCATTGTCAAAGCGATCCTTCAGATAAGACCTTGAACAGGGGACCAATTTTCCCAGGTGAATGTTAGAGACCCCCCCTGGATCTTGCTGTGTACAAAATTGGCTGACCCGTCGACCATAACAATAGTCGTCAACTTTGAAATAATTCATTATACATTTGATTTTAATTTTTCTTGGAATGTGGTAACGCTGACAAGGCATGATTTATTGTTACTCCCTCAGGGCATTAAGAGTCAAACATGTGGTGTGGGACTAGATTCACAGTTGGGTACGGGTGAGTGGCAGTTTCCCCTCCCTGAAGGAATTAGTGAACCAGCTGTGTTTTTACAACACTCTGACGGACTTTCATTGTCATTTTTCTTTCTGGTGTCAGTGTACAAATTGCCAGATTTATTGCATTCAGTGCCACAATTTGTCATAATGGGAATTGAACTCATGACCTTAGATTATTTGTCAGTATAAACAATAAACTACTGTACCTCCTCTCTCTGAATTGCTTGAGACTTTCCGCTAAACAGAAAGGTGTGCTATAAAAATGCAAGTCTTGGGGAGAAGCTATCGGAATCTGTTCTTTTGGAAATTATTAGATATAATTTATGTTAAAATCTATCTTTTATTGGTGGCTTGACATTCAGCCAATTGTTTTGGTCGAATACTTTGACCGAATTTTTTATTTGATTTGTAAACCTTCCGACGCTTCAGTACTTGACCAAATTATCAAAGGACTAATTATGTGGAAGAGTTGCAGGCCTGACGTCTATATGACTACAACTCTGCACAATATTGCTTAGAGAGCAGTTTTGGCCATTTGAACTTGTGCAGTGAACCTTAATCCTGCATGTGCTCAGAACTACCCTGCATATTGCAAGGTTGAAGCCAGGGCAAAAGGAGCAATTTTGAGTTAAATTGCTTTCGTTTTAAGAAGGTGCCCCATCGCCCTGAGGTGTGGTAACCTTCAGGTTTAATCATCACCATTCAGCTGTCAAAGGGGAGAGCAGCCTATGGTCTTCTGGGACTGTGGTGACATATACATTTTATCCTATTATCCAACATTTTTCTTAGTTTGTAACACAATTAAACATGTGCATGGCAAATCAATTAAGAAACTTTTAAAATCATAAATGACAAGTTCTTCCATATAATTTGCATCTACATTGAGAATAACTTTTCAGTGAAAATCACCATATTATTAATTTCATTGCAGTTTTATCTAAATGTGGCCGTCCTGCCTTATGCATCTTTCTACGGAGGAACCCAACAATGTGTTTATTCTGTTTGTGCAAAATTTAATCCTTCAGTTCGGAGTTTCTGAGAGAAGTCTGAGTTAAGTCTTTAATTACTCCCTCTACTCTACTCCTCACCACAACAGGATAGTTAAGGGTAGCCATTCAGCATTTTTATTGAATTCTGTCAACTCATTTTCAGTACAACCTTAAGGCTGTTAAAAAGATTAATACTCAACTGCATATTATATGAAAGTGGAGGCCCAAGTTTTCTGTCTTTTATGTTTGTTGTTTAAATGTGTAGCGTGGAGCCTCTGGGGCCACGTAGAAAGTTTAAATCAACATTTCCATTAACTTCCATTAAAGTCAAGCTGTAGATTCTAACAAATCTTAGTGTACTGATTTAAGATTCATTTAGGAATAAAAAAAGACTTGCATTTGTATTGGGAGCTTTCATGACCTCAGGATGTCCCCACAGCACCTTACAGTCACTGAAGTACTTGTGAAGTTTTGTCACCGTTGTAATGTAGGAAATGCAGCAGTCACTTTGCACACAGCAAAACTGTCCTTTGTCAAGTAGTGCTGGGGGATGCTTCATGTCCACCTGAGAGGGCAGACGATTTAGCAACACTTACAAAAGATGGCTCCTTCGACAGTGCGGCACTCCCATAATACTAGACTGGAGTGTCATTCTAGACTTTGGAGGCTTAATTCCCTGGAAAGAGATTTGAGCCTATGGCTCAGAGGTGGGAATGTAAAAAGCGAACCACCTAATCTCTCCAGATGAAAGAACTTCTGCTGAACTTCTGTTGCATTTATATAAGGTCTGGTTTGGAGTAAAAGTCGTGTGCTTTTCTTTCTGAAATACGATGAGCAAATCAATTCCCTTGAAACGAAAGAGAGAATGCTGGAAAATCACAGCAAGTCTGGCAGCATCTGTAGGGAGAGAAAAGAGCTAACGTTTCAAGTCCAATGACTCTTTGTCAAAGCTAGTTTTTCAATTCCCCTGACGTTGCTATACTTGCCTCCAAGAAAGAAAAGGTTTGGAATTATCTGTGTCTCTTCCCATGGTCACTGTTGTCCTTTGCGACACATACAAATCAAAAGCGCTGGTGTAATTCTGTCTTGCTGCTGCATCAGGAACTGAAAACAAATTACATTAAATACAGCATTAGCAACATTACTAGTGATCAACTGCTGCTTTTAAAAATAATCCTGCTGGAGTAAAGTTTTAATTATATTGCATGATATTATTTTGTGACACAGGCGAGGAGACTATTAATGATATCTGCTGTCCCAAAACAGCAAATTAACTTTAAATGATGGTGCGCTGCGGTTGTCTCGGAGTCTGAGTTGCTGCACCTTTTACATGCTTGTTGTAGTCTTGAGCTATGGATGACGATGGTGGAGACTCCAGCGATCTTTCCATCATGTGGCTGACCAGGAGTCTCTCCTACTCTTATCGTCTGCCACTGGGTGTGCATTTGGAAGGGTTTGCAGGTTGACACTCAACCTGTTTGGCCACGTTAAGAACACTTGGCCATCGAGTCCCGGCGGCTGGGATTTTCACTCTGAGCTTCTGGCTCAGAGGTACGGACGCTACCCACCGTGTCACATGATCTCACTCTTTCAACGGTATCGGGGGAAAAAATCTAAGGCTGTTTTAACAGTCTTGGTTGGACACATTTAAAACTCCTCAAGCTTTACTTGTTTAAATCATCTGAAACCTTCAGTTGCACTACGACCTTAAAATCACTGCCAAGTGTCCATCATTCCATATTAGGGTACTGTCTATCTGGCCTGTTGCTTCTCTGTGTGAGGCATTGCAAGTAAATATTCATATTCTGATAGTTAGAATTACAGAGAATGTCACCAACAAATATCGTCAGTTCAATTGACTTGTATTTTGCTGGTAAATATTAGTGAATAGACTGCACAATACGAATCATCTGTTTTTAACCTGTTTAGTGCAATATTTACCTTAAATCACCTTCTGCCTAAAGAAATATGAGGCAGTGTTGACGCTGTGATATGCAGCGCCCCCTAGTCGAAATTGTCGACAAGCTGATTTACAAACTACTTGAAGATGTACAATCAGTCAGTTTTAAATAAAGCCCGCCTAGGCTTTCAGGCTTAACATGTTCTGCAAATTTTTCAAGACCCCTCGAACAGTTAAGATTTTTTTGGGAAAAGACTGACTCTTTGGACGATTGAACAGGGGTCTAGATTTTAATCTGACGGAAAGTTGGGAAGGAATCAAATATTTGTTACTTGTAAATAGAAAGCTCTTAATTTATTAGAATGAAACTGAAGAGCCTTGTATGCATGAGAGACCAAACAATGTGTTTTGAATGGAATGGGTTTCTGCAATAACTTAACACAAGGATATACAGTGGTATTTCTTTCGGATCTCTTGTGAGAAATAGCCACTGGGACCATACAAGTAGTAAACCTCATCTCTTGGGAAAATAATTATCGGTTTTAAATGAATACCAGATTGAAAGTATTTTATCACCAGAACTGCGTAAATACTTTGGATTACGTCATGAGCTGACAACTGGAGTATTAGGGGTGGCACAGTGGTTAGCACTGCTGTCTGACAGAGCCAGGGCCCCGGGTTCAATTCCGGCCTCGGGCGACTGTCTGTGCGGAGTCAGCACATTCTCCCCATGTCTGCGTGGGTTTCCTGCTCCAGTTTCCTCCCACAGTCCAATGATGTGCAGATTAGATGGGTTGGCCATGCTAAAATTGTCCCTTAGTGTCCAGGGATAGGCAGGATAGCTGGGTTACAGGGATAGGGCAGGGGAGAGGGCCTATGTAGGGTGCTCTTTCAGAGGGCCGGTGCAGACCTGATGGGCTGAATGGGTCCTTCACCACTGTTGGAATTCTATGGTTCGATGGTATTGGGTATTCTTATGATCAAATAGCTTGTATTATCTTTGGGAAAATAGGAATAATACATCAAGCCTGTTTTGCCATTTTTACTAGCTAAGGTAGCACTGAGTGTTTTCTAAACTCCCAATTCCCTGCCTTTTCTGCATTTACGTTAATAGCTTTGCCTCTTAAGTCAGCAAAACATTCATGTATTACTGTGATTAGCTGTGAATTTAAAATATTAATTCCCAATTTCTTCTTCTGTCAGCCTGTCCTAAGGCACTGGATATTTTTGGGAATAGGAGAGTTCAGCAGCATCCTTCCTCAAGGTTCAAACTCAAGCACTGTTCTTAAAATGTGGTTCAAAGCAATGAGCATTCAAGACTAATAGATCTTTGCAAGGCACCAAAACCATGGCCAATTACATCAGTTTTAGTTAAATTAGTTAAGACTTCGACAAGCTGCAACACACACAGTTGGACTGATTTACAGGCAGTACTGCCAAAGATTATTCACAGAAATTACAATGGAGGAGAAGCTGAAATGCTATCAATTTTCTTAATCCAGAGAGAGAGAGTTGATGAAAACAATTGCTCATATACTGCAGGTTATGGCACGTTAATCTCCTGACTACAATATAGCTTTAAAGTAATAGTAGAAATTCAGAGCCCAAGGTTCATAGTTATATATGCTCCAGATTGTTCCGTATAGCTTCAAAATATTATATCTAATCCAACCTTGGGAATAAATGAAGAATTTGATGTAGAATAAAATTGTAGAATATATTCTTCAATTGAATGAAGATGATGTGTCGAGTCATTTTATTGAATTGCAGACTCTGCCTATTCCCAGATTGCTAAATTAGTTCACAATTGTGCCCTTGATAGAGAGACTCTGGAGACCGTTTAAATGGATGTGAGATTCTGAGGTGAAAATAGGCCAGAAATATTATCATCACTCCTGCCATTAAACTCAACAGATGGTACTGTGGGAGTTAATAGTATGTGACATAGGATAGAGTTGTCTTAAGTTCCACTAACATTGTCATTCTTCACTTAAACTAAAATTTGATCTTTCATATGAGCATTGTGCGTATCTCCATCGGAGTACAGAATGTTTTCACTTCATTGGCCATTTTAATTATAAACCTTGCTAAACACTGGGAGATGTTGAGGGATGATGTTTTTACTTGTATTTTTATTAAAATTAACGTTTGTGCAACTGCTACGTATTGACTGTCCCTTTTTGTCCAGGTTTGTTCATAAATCAGCTCAGATGTTAACATACAGGCTAGTGGGTGGCTGTCAGTGAGCCGGTGTGCGTGAAATTTGAATTTGCTGTCAATTATGTTTTCTAACCTATAGTTATTTTTTTAAGTGGCCCTTGCTTGGCAGAGCAAGGTGACAGAAGTGAAAGAATAATAGTAGAGGTATATTGTGAGACGCAATGACATAGGATTTGTGGTCATAATGACGTCAAAACTGTCAGAGCCCGTTGTCATTCCTGTGTAAAACTGACAGCAATTTCTGGCATCACATGTGGAGGTAAGAAATTGCTGTCAGCGATACCCTGCTCCTCCACAAGATATACTGTGACAGTCTTTACAGATGCAATCAACACCGTGATTTGATGTGAACCTAAACCTTTTACATACTATTCTTGGTTGAAAATCATTGAAAAGGTTAACCCTTGTTAAGTGAAGTGTAACTTAGTGTTTAATGGCATACTAAATCATGAGCCCGACTGAACAGCCGCCCTGGAAAAACTAATTTTAGACTTGTGGAATGAAAACATTTGAAAATTGCATTACTTTTAAATTTAAAATGTGTTTTTTTAAAATTTGTTTATTATAATTCAGTTTCTGTCTCAATCTCACGTGAATGCCCTAATCTTTGTTTGCTTTCTGGACAATGGTTAAGATGTGAATTATAATTTGTGCTTGTTTACCTTCTGCTTTGCTGTGTATAAGAATTCTTCTGATTGGCTTCAAACTTCTTGATGGCTTCATTGATAGTGAATGGCAATGCTCTCATAACTCTTATATTCAAAATCAGTATCAGAATAGAGGAAATCAGTGTTCCAGACCCTGGTAAATAGTCGTGGGCAGCTTTCTTAAAGACCGGAGGTGAGCACTGCCCCATGGCACTGACTGCAAAATCCAGAGCAATGCTTTTTCTTGAATCAAACCAAGGCCCGCACTGGAGATTTTGCCGAGGTTTAGAAGACAAGTGTTAAATCAGGAAGTTGTATTTATGAGACACAAACCTCATATTTGAAAGGCCGAAGGAAAGGACAATAGTGAGGTAAGGAATCTCAACAGTTCTGTTGTGCTAAAAAAAAACAGGTTAGGGCAGCACGGTGGTGCAGTGGTTAGCACTGCTGCCTCACGGCGGCGAGATCCCAGGTTCAATTCTGGCTCTGGGTCACTGTCCGTGTGGAGCTTGCACATTCTCCCTGTGTTTGCGTGGGTTTCGCCCCCACAGCCCAAAGATGTGCAGGGTAGGTGGATTGACCACGCTAAATGGCCCCTTAATTGGAAAAATATAATGAATTGGGCACTCTAAATTTATAAAATACAAAAAAGAACAAGTTAGTAGGAGATCATGCAATGAATCTTGATTTCAGTACAGAAGGATGCAGGGAGGTAAGAGTGATGTGCAGTCCAAAATACTTGGAGCTTGGCAGGCGCAAGTGGAAAGTTTAGGGAGGCACTGAGCATAGTAGCAATACCTTCAGCCGTAATATCATTAATAGTTTAATTACGTTTTGGTGATCTTGATTAGGCTAAACATTTAAAAACTTCTTTCAGGACATTTGCACTTCCCAGTCTTCCCTGGTCAGCAGTTGATCGTTTATGTGGTGTGAAAATAGTGCAAGTTGAAAGACCCCCACACCCCAAAATGTTTGCACGATATCTTTGTGTTAAAGATAAATAATGGAGCACATGTAATTCACTGCAGATATACAGAAGTGATTATCAAGCCTTTAAAAACAAAATGAAAGGCGGCTTCACGTAAAGTGAGTCCTTGGCAAACATTGTTTTTGAAACAAACACTTGCACGCACATGTTATTTAATATTCAACCAACTCGGGATATGTTTGCTAACACAGGCTTGACAGTTCAAATACAGTTTTTTTTTTTTAAATTTGTTTCCATTTTCCAGTTTATGGACACGACATTTCATTTTCAAGAGTTTTCAATTTTGCAATGCAGTTTGTTCTGACACCTGTAGGTGGCAGTCTCAGCTCAGATTTAGTTACACGCGAACTAATATTCACTGTTGTTGTAGCAAAAAGTGACCCAGTTGAGATTCCGAGTCAGCCGACCCAATAAAGTACAAGTGAAATGTAGATGAGTCTGGAACAGGTGATGTGTGAACGAATTCTCTGAAAAATTAATTTAAAAGTTCAGACGTATTATTCAACAAAAATGTAATCATTAAGGTATCCAAATATGGAATTACCAGAATGTGTAAATCACTATATCAAGAGTACAGAACTCTTTCACTTCTTCCTCTATTATCACCATCATCATTTCGATTTTTTTTTTTGAAAGCATCTTTTTTTTTTTGTTCTCCTCTAGGTGGGGGGGGGGGGGTCTGTGGGAGTGAGATCTCTATTGTCTACACCCTTCCATTTACTTTTCCTTCTATGTAAATAAATTACTCATTTCTGATTTGTTCTTCCCCAAAACAATTCCCATTAGGAAATTGGCAATGAAGTCCTCTTGGCCATATTCTCTCCCTTCTATTGGTAATGTATTTTAAATAAAAACAAAAATGCTGAAGGTACATGATGGCCGGGGGGGGGGGGGGGGGGTCAGTAATTAATTTTTAAAAAATCTTTATTGTCACAAGTAGACTTACATTAACACAGCAATGAAGTTACTGTGTAAAGCCCCTAGTCGCCACACTCCGGCGCCTGTTCGGGCACACAGAGGGAGAATTCAGAATGTCCAATTCACCTAACAGCACGTCTTTCCGGACTTGTGGAGGGAAACCGGAACACCCGGAGGAATCCCACGCAGACACGGGATGAACGTGCAGATTCCGCACAGACAGTGACCCAAGCCGGGAATCGAACCTGGGTCCCTGGAGCTGTGAAGCAACAGTGCTAATCACTGTGCTACCATGCCGCCCTATAGAGTATCTGTGTAGGAAGAAAATAGTTATGACATTTTGGATGTATATCCTTCATTGGAACTGAAAAATCAGTGTGTTTTTATTTTCACAGATGCTGACTGGCCTGCTGTAAAGTTCCCATCAATTTCTGTTTCTATTTTATATTCCCAACATTAGCACTTCTCTTCACATTTAAATTACATTTACGCTCAATTTGTGAAAGTTTGTGTGGAGTTAGCACATTCTTCCCGTGTTTGCGTGGGTTTCACCCCCACAACCCAAAGATGTGCAGGGTAGGTGGATTGGCCACGCTAAATTGCCCCTTCATTGGAAAAATGAATTGGGTACTCTAAAACATTTTAAAAATAAATTGTGAAAGTTTAGCAATTTATTTTTAAACAGGTTAAAAATCATCATTTGAGTTTTGGAAGATTATTTTTTTTAATAGGGTTACAAACGGATCTTCAAACTTTCCCTAGTCTTGAGTTTAGCGATAAATCCTATGCGCAGTGTAACTACTTGTGCTGCCCTCTACAATTGTCATTCTGAATTAACCAGTGCATGAATCTACATTGGAATCCGTGGTAGATGGCTAAACTAATTGTAATCCTCGGACTATCTAAACTGAGTCTGCTAGCTATGAAATTGATCACTGCACTAAGACACCATTTGTTCTGTAAATTCTTGACAAGATGAGAAGTGTGGCATTATCAGGTTTTTGCAGCAGACATTGCTTCTCAAAAGGGGGTTATAGAAAGATGGGCAGTGGCAGTGCTTAGAAAATGGAATTTTCATCTTCCAGAAGAAATTTGACAAATGAAGCAGGGAACTGTTGAGACCTCCTTATGTCAATTCTCAAGTTTGACACTTGCCAATGAAAATCATATCTGCTCTTACTGAATATTAAATTAGGTGATAAAGCCACCATAAAATTACATATTAGGGTTATATACTGGTATACTGGATTATCCATCTGTATTTCATTGCATCCATTCCTAATAGTTCAAGAAGGCTAAATTTTGAAAGGCACCTAGCCCTAATATCGACTTCACTGCTGAGAGGATGCCTTTAAAGGAACAGTATATCACACTGGTGTTTTTTTTAAACCTGCACATAACTACTATTAACCACAATAACGTAATCCATTTTTAAAGTTAAAAAATGTGTTTTGTTTACATGGGAGGTCTTGAATTTAAAAAGGGAAACTCATTATTATGCATTTACATTTAAGTTGGTGTGGGGAGGGGGTAACAGTGGGGGTGGGGGTAACGGTGGGGAGCATCGCTGAAACGGAGACCTGTGACCTCTGACTGCTGCTGTCCCCTATTTACCTTTCTTTCTGCTACTGCTCGAAATCAAGATTCATTAGAGGCTAGAGAAATATTGATGCTTCGAGTCTGTGGAAACTGCCTCTGCGTGTTTACAGACAAATCTGACATTAGCTTGTGGGGCCCACGGCAATAAGGGTCTCAAATGCTGCTGGGAATATGGGAATCCCATACTTTATATGAGAATGTCATCAGTGGTAGAATATGGACTGCCTGTCTGACATTGATAGCATTGCTTCATGATAAAAGCATCTACGCGTAATCATTGTGGTTCATGGACACAGACCATTTTTAAGTTAGTTAAGAATTCTACAGGTCCCTCTCCATTCTTTTTGTACAACACTAATTATCCCTGTCACACGCTATTAAGAAAGAGTTGACAGGAAATAATAGTTCACGACCAACCGGCAATTGAGCGAGACATGCAGGAACCTCTAGTGCCACATGAGCTCAGGAAGGATCGCTTTTCATTTCCTCCTGACTCCAGTGTATTTAAGGAGAAGAATGCCTGGCTTGAATTTAAAAGAACAGGATAAGATTCTTTCAGCTTTCGCTGCCCTGTGACAGAGCAGTAAATAGTGTTGGTTTCCTGATAGGTGGCTGATCTCAGCTGGACTCTTTCAGCTCAAAATGAACTTCTTCTGGCCACCAAATAGAGCTCACCATTGGCTAGAAACCCTTGCAGCACTTTAAAAGAATCTGTTCTTAGTGCCAGCTTTCTTTTGCTGCTTTTACTAAGTTACTAAGGGGTCATTTACACATAGCATGAACTGATTTAAAAAGGCACATTATTCTCTTTAAGCTGGCCCCCTCCCCACCTTGCTGTTGATATACTGTGAGCTATAACCCAGTTCGAATTTTGATAAGAAGACATCAAGAGAATTCTGCAACTTGCTTCAGAAATATAGTCAGTGACAACAACTCATTTTTGTATGGCAACTTCTCATATTAGCTCTCTGATATACTGCAGCCTCTGGGACATGTTAAACATCCTGCTTGTAACAACATCCTTACTTCATATAGTAGTTCATCTTCAAAGAGGTTATTTTTTTAAAAAGTACCTCTTGCACAGGAAAAATTTAATAGAATGGACATGCGCTTATTATTCCAGGTTAAGCACATTTTTATCAAATAAATGAAAATGCTCTCTCCAGGGTATTGCATCCATATTTTTCTGGTATCCTGGAAAGAATTTGCAGTAGTTCATGTTAAGAAGAAAAGCTATACCAAAGAATAAAAAGTGTGCAGAAAACTATGTGACTGAAGTCACTTCACCCCAAGGTGTTAGGACTAATATAGGAAAAGGAAGTCTGTTGTGTATAAAGGGTAAAGCATTTATATTTGCCTGAATTAGTTAACTACTGTTGTGCAAATATACATACTTTATAATAAAGCCTAGATTTTGCTGCAAAAAAAAAGTTGGCTTGGCTCTTGGATTGTAAATCATGTTTTTCAATCAGACTTCTTTATCCCATGTCCATGAGGAGGGCTACCCTCGATTATTCCATATGTAATGGTCGTAAGCCTTTGTGGTACTATTGCTGAATGCCTATCCACATTATTGCTCTCGACTTGGCAACATGAGCTTTTAAATATTGTGAAAATATGTAGGGCTTGAATTAAAATGCTAACCTTTGGAGTAATATTCCTCATGTGTTGCCTCAAGGTGATTATTTATTCACTTGTACTGAGATCCCACACAGAAATCTGGAAAAAGACCATTTGACTCAGAGCCCATGAAGCCCTTTTCACCATGCCTTCCCCAGGCACGGCACCACTCTTTTCTAACCTCACCTCCCACTGCTGCACCATCGTCACCCCCACACGAGGCCTCTAAGCTTTTATTATTTACTTTAACTCAAGTGAGTCAGATTTATTAATATCTCTGGCAACTCTCAATTTATTTTAATGTAGATAACATTGGTAGGATGACCCTGTGAAACACCATATGTTTCAACTGATACGTCCTACGGACACAAACCTTCATTCCAGTTATGGTGGCACACTGTAAGCAAAAAAAAAGTTTCAACTTAATTTTGCATCTTTGAATGAAATCCACAAATTAAGTTAATGTAACAATGAACAAACCGTAAAATCTCTTGTTCTCCAGCTGTGAGTAAACTTAATTTGGATGCCTAATTTGCAGAACCTGGAGTTGAGTAAGCAAGCACGCCAACTGCTCACAGCTCTCTCTGCCACTGACCTATGAAGTACATGAGAGCAGGCCAGACAGATTGCACTGCCAGTCTCCTTTCCCTGCCCTTGAATCAGCATATTGTACACAAACAAGCTAAAAGTTTTTTTTTTTTGCAGTTTTTCTTCAGACTATGTAGATTGTAGTATATTAGCATCCTTGTCTTAAAGCTTTTGTGCTGCCTAGATCTGAAGCCTTCCTCTCTTGGTCACCAAAGGCATATGTACAACACTGACAGTAATAGTTAATAAGAAAGGGCTGAAGAAAATACTTTCCTGGATAGATCATGCAGGGGACCAATTACAATTTTCTCCTGCAAGAATACTCATGTTTATTATCTTCACTCCAAAGAAGTGAAGTAAATTATCTAGATTTGTATGAGGGTAATTGTGGCATTAACCCACTCTTCTATCTTCTGTGTGAACGTAAAGCCAAAATGATAACTTGATTCAACTCTGGGGATAATTTTGTTTCTGAAATGTGATGAATGCCATCCTGTGGTTGTTGTACTTCATTATCTTTACATTAGGTGGTGCTGTTCAACCAGCATTCTCATGACCATTTGTTTGATCACTAAGATACAATCTGAAGCAGATGTCTTTATTCTTCAAGACCTCTTGTACAAGTGCAGATAGGAATAATGTATAGAATCAATGCTATATTAAACCTGTTCCTTATTAATGGATATGGAAGCATAGTTTGGGTAATAGCTTTAAAGAATGGTAGATAGAGGCTCGACTTTCTTTTACATTAATTGTGGTCCAGCTAGTCTTTAAGCCAGTTAAATATATGTCTGGTATATGTTTAGGCATTTTTGAGGGTATGTTTGAGAAGAAACAGTCACATTCAGGTTAACTATAGAGATGTGCTTGTGATATTTAATTAACAAGATCATTAATTTAGTTAAATTGAATTTTACAAATAGATGCTTTTTGCTTTCAAAATGAAGATTTACAGTTCTACATGCATTTTTAAACATTTCTCTATTCAGGCATTGGATTCTGCCTTTTGTGTGTATTGTATTTTATATCAAGTCTGTCTTCGGAGTCAAATTATATGAGATTTGAAGTAACTAACTCTGGTGACAAACATCATGCAAGTCTTTAAAACAATGTCCACTGAGGTTTACTGAGAATATTGTTTGTGCTGCTTCAGATTTTCAAGCAGCGATGCATGCATTGACTGCCGTTTTTCTAGAAGCTTCGGTAGTTGCAAATGATGTGACCATTGCCTCACCAACGGGAAAAATAGAACAATTGATGTGGTATGGGTGTCTCAAACCTTATTGTTTAATTTCTTTCTGTCTGTAGCCACTTTTTTAAGACCAGACTGTGAAGTTACTCTTGATTCTAGGTTTATTTTAGTTCAATTCACAATACATTGATGAATGGGCATGATTATGAGGTGGTATACTATTCCTTTTCCAACAATGTGGAATGTAGAAGAATACCGGGGATCCTAGTGACAGTAATATTTTGCCATTGGAATAGCCCCCTTATGTACGGCTATCTTCAAAGATAGGCACATGATGTGTGCGGTCTCTATTTTGATCTTCCCTTTACTGGGAATTGTATTGACGAGATTTAATTTGGAGTTTCTAAACTGTAAATGTTAAAGTTTACAATACCCCACCAATATTAAGTATGTTGTGTGCTTCCCTTAAACCGGATGGTAACTTTAAAGGTTGGGCAATTAGATACACATAACTTTAAAAAAAACGCAATGTAATGTTTTAAAAGAAGTGTGACTTTGTACAAGTTGACAACAAAGAGTAATTTTTAAATAGTTCTCTAGACCTTTACTGTAGTTCTGTTGAATTTTTTGATTAGTTCTGAATGATGCTGTTTGGCTAATTAAAATCCCTATAATAATTTGACAGGGAGGCAAAAAATAAATTTAGTATCGTAATTAATAATGAGAAACTTTATTGTTTTAATGCAGGATCTCAAATTGAGTACCTGGACACTCTTCAGAACCAATTTCAATATTGTTTGTAAGGCATTGTTGTTGAGGGGAATATTTACTATGACAGCTACTCCTAAATGTTTGCAATAATGAGCTTGATGTAAATGTTGTCATTCTATTCTTGAGAGTTTTTTTAAAATTCAGTATATTTTTGGCCCCAGATTATATTTATTTTCTGCTCTCTAGTCACTCAAACAATTGAATAACACATGTATGTGTGTGTAACTTGTAGATAAGAATGTTGAAACTTTGTGTCTCTCCAAATGGCCTGACCATCTGAATTTAGCATGGGCCTCCGAGAAGGAGAATCACCCACAAGTGAAAGAGTAAAAATGTAAATCATGTGTCGGCCGTCTCCGCTGGTACTTTGTTGTGGGAGGAATTTAGGGAATGGAATTAGTTAAAAATTAAGCCTAAGAGAGTGCCAGAAAATATAAGTTTGCTTAGTAGTAGTTCAATAAAAGTGAGCTGACTAAATGCTCTGCCCGGAGGTTGAAATCAGAATCCAGTATACCAACAAAAATGTACAGGGGCAGATCTATCCGGTCCAGCATTATTTGATTTAGAATTGCATCATCAAAGAATATAGATCAAGGTTCTTCTAGTAGAGGTCAACTTCTGTGGAATGCTATCATTTCAGTTACATTTGAGGTAGGTATAATGGGGGACGACGACAAAGCAGTTGTCTAAGATGTGTGTTTTCCTTCATCATTCCACCTCCACCCCTGGCACCACAGGTTAGCCAGATTGATACATTTTTTTTAAGCAATGTTTCCGTGAAATGGTGCTGTCTGTACTTTACTAAAAATGCAGAGGATTAAGCAGTGCTCTTGAATCTTAGAACATCAGTGGATTCTATTCAGATTTCAGGAGACTTAATATGCAGAGTCTTCTACTTGTCCCTGCAATTGTTTTCCAAAAAGAGCTAGATCAATTTCACAATAGTTTTCCATCTACCAACTGATATTGCTGCTGATATACCCTTCCAATATTATCTCTACAGCTCTTATCTCTTTACGTTTCACTCACTAGAGGCTATCAGTTTTTGTAGTCTTCAATATTTCTTCAGTGCAAAGTCCACATAATTTAAAGAGACCATTTCATTTACAAAGATAAGAGCTTTGGGATCAATGCGGTTAGAATTTATTTGCTTTGTATCAAGTTGATTCCTTGGTTTTGGAAAGGATTAGCGCTGAGATTTTAAATGCACATCCCGACATATAATTGGCATAAGAAGTCTGAATTTCTTTACAAAATATTGTTCTTTCCCCTTTTACCTCCGATCTGGCAGACATTGAGAGCAAATATTAAAATAGATTTTACATGTGCATTCTAGAGTAATGAAAATTTGCCAGTCACAGCATATACTCTGATCACATTGTTTTACTGTTTGATCAATAGTTGTCAAACAGGGACCAAGGGTGTCATATACAGCATTGTTGTTATAGATTGCAGGGCAGTTATACATACAGTATGGCACTGCTTGACAATGAATTTCATTTGTTGTGTGCTACTAATTCCTTTTACTCAGAAAAATGAAGTGGAGTTCAATGTTGCCATTATTCATCTTCAGGTTAAAAATATAAATTACTTCTCAAACAGCTTGATTGGGGTGCAAAGAGTTTGTTAGATACCAAGCAGGATCGTTAATTTGCTCATGTATAGCTGGAAAAACCTGGTAACTAAGTGTTCATGGGCAATTTGAGGTTTTTTTGGTGCTTTTTTCCTATTATTCATTCGCGGGATGTAGTCATCATTGGTGAGGTCAGTATTTTATGCCGAGCTCTAACTGCCCTCCTTTGAGAGGGTGGTGGTGAGCCACCTTCTTGAACTGCTGCAGTCCATGTGGTGTAGGTTCACCCACAGTGCTGTTAGGGAGGGAATTCCAGGCTTTTGACCCAGTGACAATGAAGGGATGGCAATATGTATCTCCGAGTGAGAATGTTTGTGATTTGAAAGAGAACGTGAGGCGGTGGGTTTCCATGTGCCTGCAGCAACTGTTGATGGTTGTGGTCGCAGGTTTGGAAGATGCTGTTGAAGAAGCCGTAGCAAGTTTCTGCATGCACCTTGTAGATGGTACGCACTGCTGTCGTGTGTCATGGAGGGAGTTCATGTTTAAGATGGAAGATTGGGAGGGTTACACGGTGGGGCAATGGTGCCTCACGGCACCGAGGACCCAGGTTCGATCCCGGCCCCGGGTCACCGTCCGTGTGGAGTTTGCACATTCTCACAGTGTCTGCGTGGGTCTCACCCCCACGACCCAAAGATGTGCAGGGTCGGTGGGTTGGCCGCCCTAAATTGCCCCTTGGAAATTATTTTTTTAAAGATTGAAGATTGGGTTCCAATCAAACTGGCTGCTTTGCCCTGAATGATTGTTTCTTGAGTGTTGTTGGAGTTGCAGTCATGTGAAGGGTGTTCCATCACACTCCTGACTTGTACTCTGGGGATTTGGAGTATTACAATACCCAGCCTCTGACCTGCTCTTGTAGATACAGTATTATCATGGGTGATTGGTTTATAAGTATGATTGGGCCATCTGACCATACAATATTACAGTTGAGTGGAACTATTTCCATAGCCTTGGTCCCATCTCAAACTCACCAGTGGTTGGCAGAGTGGGATCATGAGCACGGGATGACATGCCCCTCCATTACTGAGGATATACCGGGGTCGCATCTGCAGCTTTCTTTGGTGTGGTTCACTTTTACGCAATGCAATATATATCAACCCAACAAACCATTAGGCGACATGTAAAGAATTAATTACTTTACAAGACAGTATAGAATTCTATCTCCATTATCAGTATTCCTGTTATTCCCTCATCATGATTATTTGCCAAAATATTTCTTGGTTATCTTTAAAAGTTTTAGTTATTAGTTACAAGTTAACTTATGTGATTTGATAATATCTAAAACACTAGACTTGCCATTTAGAATTCTCCTATTTTCTTCATTCGCAGGAAACTATAATAATTTGGTTAAATATTAACCCTATCTTGAACCGGATCAACTTTCTCCCTTTCCCCACCCCTTCGCAGACAGTATTTTATGTTTTCAGATTTGATCTTCATTTCATACTAATTGAAGAGTAAAATAACTGGGATTTCTTGATTTAGTTTATCAGTACTTGGAGCATTAGTAAACTTTAGCAGGTGCCAAAGTGTGGTATATGTGTGAGTTATTGTTTACAGGGAGCATTTGCTCAGCAACCAATTCATTCCCTTTAGCATCTACAGTGTTTACTTATTAGAATGGATTGGATAAAGAGGGTATTTGCTCATCACAAATGTGCCATTAGAAGGCTACTACAGTACTGTGCCATTTTGACCTTCTGCCAAGCTGAATCTATTCGCTGTGCAGTAGTTAATGATGTTTTGGAGCAATGCTCTGGCTGACTCCTGACTTCGGCACCTCTAAAAGAAATTTTATGGTGGCATTTTATCAGGGTAAGTTCATTGGAGTGTGAATGGGTTTCATGAAATTTGAAAGGGTTTGGCATTGGAAAAGCATAATTATAGAGTGATAGAGGTTTACAGCATGGAAACAGGCCCTTCGGCCCAACTTGTCCATGCCGCCTAGTTTTTACCACTAAGCTAGTCCCAATGGCCCGCATTTGGCCCATATCCCTCTATACCCATCTTACCAATATAACAATGCTTTTTAAAAGGAAAAATTGTACCCGTCTCTACTACTGCCTCTGGCAGCTCATTCCAGACACTCACCACCTTCTGTATGAAAAAATTGCCCTTCTGGACCCTATTGTATCTCTCCCCTCTCACTTTAGACCTATACCCTCTAGTTTTAGACTCCCCTACCTTTGAGAAAGGATGTTGACTATCTAGCTTATCTACCCCTTCATTATTTTATAGACCTCTAAAAGATCACCCCTAAGCCTCCTACGTTCCAGGAAATAAGTCCCAGTCTATCCAATTATACTTGGCAAAATGAATATTAGCTGAAAATTGCTTTTCAATGAAAAAATTATCATAATTTTCTGTACTATATCCCAAAATACATTATTTCTAGTATCCGCAGAGCCCAAGCACAGCACTTCAAACAAATGATGTGGATCTTTAGAATGGCATAATGTGACAATAAGTATATCTGGCAATCGCCTTTATACTGTCTCAATACTTTTAATACTTGCCCTTACTACAGAACAAGAGGCTGTCTGTACGCAGTAACTGTGAACAAAAGAGGCAGCTATATCAGTACTGCAGTAGCAACTTGCATTTATACAGTATAAAGATGCTTCACAGTAGCATGAGGAAAATGGATGCCTAGTCATGCAAAACGAGATTAGGAGCAGTGACAACTGATAACCATTTAGTGTAAAGCAAATTCTGGAGACTGTGCAGAATCAGTTACAAAAAAATGCAAGGCAAAATATTCACTGTTTATAGGATTTAGATTCCTCTGGTGGTGCATTGATTAGAAAGAAAAAAATTCACTTGGTGCACTATTTTAACATGGATTAAAGGATGTTACATGAACATGCAAATCAAATTCATGTGAATGTATTAAGCAGTAATGACCAGAGGGAACTCATATTCTTTATTACTAAATTGTCACTTTCACTTAAAAAAGAAACAAACATCTGACTGCAAAATATGAACATTTTGAAAAACACAAGTTTGGATTGAAGCTAATAGAGGAATGCAAACTGCTTTGCGGTTACAGGTAAAAATAGACGCAGTTGTTGAAAACGGAAAGTAATTTACTTAATTACAATATACACATTACAATAAAGCACTACAAATCTTTCTAAAATAGGACAGAGCTTCTGACAGCTTGTCTCCAAAGGGTTACTATGCCACTAAAGCATGGATAAGTTTTAAGCATCACAAAGCTTGAGCATTAATGCCTGATTAGATGGTTTTTGCACCTAAAGAAAAGCACTTGTCACAATGATTACCAAACATGCCTGAGCCATAGCACCTGTTCAGGTAAAGAAGAAACTCTCAAACATCACTGAATTGGTTAACAGAAGATTTTCCAACCTAGAAAAACACTTGTATAACACTTATCATACTGATTGGCAAAAGGGCTTGATGTATCAACACTTAAATGAATAATGCAATCTTTTGCAATTCATTTAAATGTGTTATCCATTTAACAGCAAAAGCAATCCTTGGAAAGGTAGAAAAAGGTCTGTGCGTGGAGATCTCAAAAGTTTAATTATTTCATCAATTCTTCATTTGAATGGTCTTGACTGGAACACATTTTCTAATTTGCAACAATATTTGCCAACAAATATCATGAGCCATTTGGTTCAGTAAAATGGCTTGGAAATAATTTGAGAACTGGACGCAAACAGTATTCAAGACTAACATGGATTGGCCTTTGCCTCCCTGGTGGCCCGGAGACGGATTTTTCTGGGATGGAGGGACTCGGAGCCTCCAAAATCGGTGGTGTGGGTCAGTGACATGGCAGGGTTTCTTAGGCTAGAGAAGATTAAGTTCGCCTTAAGGGGTTCATTACAGGCGTTCGCTCGGAGGTGGCAGCCGTTCATCGACTTCTTTCAGGAAAACTGACCATCAGCAGGACGGGGAGGAGGGGGGGTGGGTGAAGGGGAGGCATGGAAGTGAAGAATAAGGGCAGCGAATCTAATATATGGGTAGCTAGGAGTTAGGGCGGGGAGTTAGGAGTTTGGTATGTTATTGTGGGGGTTTTGCGTGTGTTGGACCGCTCTGTTGTTTAGAATGTTAAAATGTTAAAATTATAAATGCCTCAATAAAATATTTTCTAGTAAAAAGACTAGAAAAAGACTAGACAATTTTGGATACAAAATTGTGGGTCTTAAACAACCCTAAATAACTTAAATAGCAGGTTATTTTGACACTTTGTTTTAATAATTGAGTCCCAGAGTAAGAAAACCAGAGGCATTGAACATGAGACAGATTACTGTTTGTCTTGTGCTACCTGGATCCCAGATTTTTTTAAGAACTGTTATGCATACAGCTGCTTGACCAATCATGAGAGTAAAATAGAAAGTTGTTTCCAGTTGCTAAGCAATAGTCAGTCATTGTCGAATTACAGATCTTAATTCGGGCAGGTCATAGCTCATCTCATTGAAATATAAATTATTTTGTCAAGTGAGAAAATTTAGACCTACTTTAAAGTGTGCAGTTGGTTTTCGCTAGCCGGCCTTCTGTTCATTTCCAGTTGTTTAGTTAAGATAGTTACCTTGGTTACTGGGAATTGTGCTGGCTTTTATAGCTGACTGTAAACATTATTCACACTGGCCTTGATTAAGGTTCATCTTGTATCTTGCAGAACACAATTGACCTATGATTTTGAAATCTGTGCTGTATGTCCAAAGTGTTCAAAGACTTTTTTTTCAGTTTACATACGTAATGGATTTTTAAAAATATTATGGTAGGTTATATAATAAATTTATTTCAATTGATAGTTACAATTGATATTCACGAATAAAAGAATGTAGGCTACTGTTGACAGTGACCTTTCAATTACAATGTTCATCATAATCCCCCCAAATTATTTTCATGAAAGCTTTTAAGGTCTTCAAGTCAATTTCATGCTCAGTAGTATTAACCTTGTAATTGGATGATCTCGATCACAACCGGATCACCAAACTGTGCAGTAGTACTTGTAAAGTGTGCATGTGTAGGACATGTTTTATGAATGTTTGAGTATGCATTAGGTTAAGTAGAAACTTGAGTGTAGGAATGCAGGGTAGTAACCCATGGGGTGAAACTAGGTTTCTGTGCAGCACTACAGTGACTTTTATTTGATCCAGTTTACTTTGTTTTGGTAGTCCTATGTTTTATAAGAATCTAATAAAGTCGAGAGTATAATAAAATCTGCTTCAGGAGTGTAAAGCAGCAGCTTGAGGAGTGTAAAGCAGCAGAGCTTTGTCCCCATTACCTTTGCAGTTACTTCCTTATTCACTCTGGTTTCCATTTGCCAGAGCATTAGCAATTTTAAGATATAATTTGCTTATGTCATAGAAAACATCTGCCACCACTGCTTCTTTGAAATCTTTATGTAGGACCCTGTGAATTTGCTGTTTATTAGTATCCAACACAGATACAGAATTCTCAGATTTGAGTATATTAAATAGCTTCTCTTTCAAAATAGCTTTGTCCGTTTCATTAATAACTAAGGTTAATATTCCTGGGAATCAAACTTATTTATCTTCTGTGATCTGAACAGCCCTTTTTCAGTTGTATTGTTGGAGGATTGCCACTTTTACTTTTATATTCTAGAAAGCCGGTTGCTGAAAGATAGTACTGGAGCCAATCTTTATTCAGTCTTGCACTTATCAACAGCGTGAAACATTATCTCCTAACTCAACTGCACCACAGTTTCAATAAGTGTCTTTTTGTATATGTTCAAGTGAAACCCAAATCAGTGGCCTCGACCCGTATATAGTTAAACAGAATTGGTATACAATTATTCATGGATGCTGTTATGCCATCATCAAACCTGCCTGCTTAATACACTATCAGCTTTCTTTCTATTGTTCTGTTTTAGTTTATTATTCCTCTTATTCCTTTTAATATATTTTTACATTTCTTTTCCAATTAAAGGACAATTTAGCGTGGCCAATCCACCTACCCTGCATATCTTTGGGTTGTGGGGGTGGGACCCATGCAAAAATGGGGGGAAAATGTGCAAACTACTCGTGGACTGTGATCGGGGTCGAACCCGGGTCCTCGGTGCTGTGAGGCAGCAGTGCTAACCTCTGTACCACCGTGACGCCCTCCTCGTATTCTTTTCAAACAGTATTGCCTCTGAAATGGTCAAAGAAAAATTGTTCACTTCAGGACCAAATGACAAGAGTATAGCACATTCTTCACACTGCAGTTATCCACATTTTTGATTATCCCCAGAAAATGTTTTGAGAGACAAAGGACGAGTCATTGTCTCAGTACACAACCCACCAAAATCAGTCTCTTCCTGCTTATCATAAATCAGTGCCACAAATTAAGTGTGGTATTGATCTTGTCCTTTTCTTGACGTTAACCTCACCCCCTCTCCCACACCTCGGGCATTGCTGTACAGTGTGTGTAGCCTCAGAATTTGGGGGCTGAAGATCACCTGACAATTTCTATTATCAACTGATAGGTCCTCTTCAATATGTCAAATATGAGAAGTTTTCATGTAAAGTTTGAATTCATACAACTCTTGTGATTTCTGACTTTTATTATTTGCGAGTGTGTGTAAAATGTTAAACTAGTGGAGCACTATTGCTGGAAAGGTCAGGCCACAAGTAAGCAAATTTGCGAAATGGTTAATGTCATAACCCCCAACAGATCCATGGGGACCACCCGATTAATCTCCCCATGAGCGTCATGGTGTACGAGCTCCCCCGCTGAGGGGTGTAGGCCCATCAGCGGGACAGTTAACTCTGGACATTGAAAGCCGGCCCAGGTAGGAGCCAAGCTGCAGAGTGGTCCCAGCTGGGACTGGGACTGTTACTGCCTGTACTTCTCTTTGGCAATAAACCGTTCGTTTTAACTTTCCTTCCCGGGACTCCTCTGTGCCACTAAAGTTAAGTAACAACTTCAGCTTCACCTACATTGAAAAAAAGGAAATCAGCGTTTGCTGAGCTCCACGAATGGAAAGCTGCTGCCACTGTGAGACACATTGCTGCAATGGAAATGCTATCAGTAGATTCAAGTCAAGGTTTTCTTTTTTGCTGAGCATTGAGGTTTCAGTTTCGGTTTGTAGGTAACTTACAGTCTTAATGGTAAAGTTTCCACAAAGTCCAAATATTGATTTGGATTATAATCAAACCATTCAGCATCAGTATATGAGAAGAGTTGTAATTCACAATAGGTACCAATGGTGGTTAATATTACAAATCTAGTCGTAGTAGTTGTAGAGATACTGCTTGTGGATTTGTGCTTCTAAAAACCAAAATGAAATGAAATGTGTACAACTTTGTACAGAAGTAGTGAACCCAGAGATTGTAATACTCATCAAAAGGGATTAAGAGCTGAGGAATAAAATTCGTTACTTGATCAGTTTCTTTGCCTGATAAATCCAGGAAGGTTTCACTTGACATGCACCAAGTATTTATGATCTGATTATTTTGATAAGGAAGAAAGATGAAGCTTGGCTGGTGTGACTGGTGTATGTCCAAATTAATATACCTCTGCTTTCCTTTCAAGTTCCTTTAAGTATTTTTTGGCTGTTTCCTTTGCTGATATGTACTGGAAGATTTTTTTTCGTTGAAATCAAGCGGAAGGCCCAATAGTTATTTTATTTTTTTAAAGCAATAAGAATATGTGTGGGCATTTTTTCTGGGAAGGGTGTTATGAGAAGTAAAAAAGGAATATTATTTTAAGTGGTTAGGGTGATATTTCACAAGCAATTGTCTTAATTAAATTTGAAGTCTTTTCATTTGTGAAGTCATTCTTTGTTTTAAATATATTTCAGGTTTCCCACATACATTAAGTAGTCAGGAAAATCATTAATTCTAGAAAGTTATGCTGATAGGGTTAGGTGAAGGAGGGTGGAAATTTTCTCTTGTGAACATAAACACAGTCAAGACTGTTTCTGTCCTATTATTTAATGTAATAACGCCCTAATGAGTTACGCATCTGACATCGCAGCTTGAAAATATTCTCATTGAAAAAAAAATTAACAACTTTGCCCTCACTAAGAACAGTATTTCAGGGTACTTAATTTAAATGTATCCTTGTTCAATAACTATTTGTAACTGCCAGTAGCGCCGGCCACTTAATAGCACTTTACGATGGAAGTGATACCCATGCATGTTTTGAGCTGATGGTAGCATTCCAGTCAGTAATATGTCTAATTGTGTATTATTTCCAGTTTTTTCATTTGCCAGAATTATAACACCAATACAATACATATTGTTTCACAGCAATTAATTATGTAATATTGCGAGACAAAGCAGAAATGTCCTGTCAAGCCACTTGCTTTGCATGAATGCTGAATTAGGGAGGCACAGCATTATCGCTAAAACTTTCAGATGTCATATCAAAATGAAATTGCAATTGGAATGTTGCTCTCAGTGATTATAAATCTCCACCGTAAGTAGTCTTATAAGGACTGAAACAACCACCTGTCAAGTTGAGAGTTTGGAGGCAAATCCCTTTTAGCTGCTGCAACTAATAAAGGGTTCAGAATGTACATACGCATGAATGCTTCATGTTGATTAATCTTTGCTTTCAAGTTTTTTTCCACACAGGTACTCAGTGCATGTCATTGTTCAACTGAGCAATTTTAATGGCCAGCAGCTCAAATGAGAAATTTACAACCCTCTCAATGGACTGTAGCCTTTTTGAAGAATAAAATTCAATTTTTTATATATATGTGATACGCGGGGTAATAAATATTCCTGTCATTGTGCTCTTGATGTATTTACAAGTTGATTTTAGACACAGTAGGCTTTTGAAGATAATGGCCAGTGCAACTTGATATTGTTTATTCTTTCTGTGTAAGCCATGCTTTGACAGTATGTTTTGGCAAAATCTGCTTTGTGTCCAAGATTTGCTTTTATGCTGCAGAATTACATAGAATTTTCAGCAAAGGAACAGGCGATGCAGCTCAATCGATTCCTTGTATTCAGAGCACTCACAGTGACTCAGATCATCTCTCGTGTGGATGCCATGACATACAGTAATAGCTTCTCAGCATCTCTTATCGTCTTCATGTCGGCTACCCCCTGGTGAACTATGAATGCGCAAGGAAAGGATCCATGAGCAGCATGGGTATCGGTTGTTTCATTGACTTTGATTTCTCAAATGTGAAGCAACTCGTTACCAATGATGACTTTTAGTTTGGGCAGGTTTGCATTATCTTCTAAGAGGAAGGGAAGTAGTTGTTTACTGGGGCATGATGCTCAATTGGCCCATACAAATTAGAACTCTTTCCCAGCAGGAAGAAATGAAGAGGAACTGATGCTGCTTGTTTTGTACATACGAAGGAGCGAATAACAGCAGAGCAAGTAACTTTTCTTATCCCACTATTTACACTCATAGGGATAAAAAAGGAAAGGAAAGAGCTGACTTGCTTGTTTTGGAGCGAAGAGGAAATGCTCTACCTAAGGTGGTGCTTCCTAGCTTTCACATTCTGCACTTTTTATTTTGCATCCGTTAAGCCGTTTCATCATTTTATGCACCAGTCCAAATAATCTAAAACTAGAATTAATCTTCATTCATTTTGGTCAGTGATGTTTAATAGACAATAATTGGCTGAGATTGTCTGCATTTATCTGATCGAGTTTTCGATTTGGCCACATTGAAGGATCAAATCCCATAGATCGCAGCGTATTAGTTGACTTTTGAAGCTTCAAACAATCCTTCCAAAAATAGTGGTCAATTTATATGCCGCCAATAAAATGCGAACCACCAGCGCTGATGTAGGTGGTCATTTTGAAATGTGAAAGAACAGTGGTAATTCAAATTAATTGAGTTTGTCATGTTTTATTTTGAAATAATTCTCCAAAGATAGTTTGAACAAAATTGCAATGTTTAAAGATCATCAAATTAATTTGTCCAGATCGTCTGATTGTTGCTGCGATAAAATTCCCCTGACTCAACATAATAATCTTTATTGTCACTAGTCTTTCATTATCACTGCAATGCTGTTGCTCTGAACTCGTTACTGCACTCGGGGTTTTATTTACGCATTTCAAGTGCGTATATATGAATTGCGTTTCTGGTGACAATGTAACAATTCAGACGTTTTTCGAGGACCCCTTCGATACATGCTGCTCAACATCAGGCCAGTGGTTGGCCCCTGTTCTCATGGCGCATTTACTCTTGGCCATCTTCTCCAGGACTTTGGGCATCTTCTCCAGGACAGATTCCTCCCTCTTCCATTCCCGCATCTATTTTTCAATAACATCGAATTCCCTCGCTGCATCACAGTTATTTGATGAGTTGGCAATTGTTTTAACTCTGAAACAAACTTCTTACATTAATCCTTTTGCTGGAGAGCCCATTTCTGTTCATCATTCACGGCCTGTTCCGTGTCAATATTTCTTAAACTCCTACACATCATCTTGGCAACTTGTCTCCTATCACCTATTGATCCCATCTCCTGATTTGTAAGGTGAGTGTAGCCTTAAACATACATTTCTGAACTTAAAATTGGAGCCCTATTCCTCAGGCAAGTATAATGCTAAAAATGCATCTGTTGGCTGAGAAATGGGAGTTTGAGTTAAATGCTGAGTATAGGCCTCAACATGCATTTTGATGCTGAAAAAATGGGTTTGTCTTATATACTGGGTCGACTTGTACCATGCCATCTGCTGTACATTTCACAAAGTTAAATGACAAGTTTAAAAACTATCTTCCAGCTTGTTCTTTTTGTATGCTAGATAAATTTGCCACTGTCTTTATGCTTTGTGATACAAGCCTATTCTGCCATTCAATTTGTTTATGGTTGATGTGTGTAAATTAGACCATTTAGTTTTTAACGTAAAATACTTTGTTTTTCAATCAAATATTATCAAAGAATGAAAAGCTAAATTCTTACTGAGGAATAAGATGGTACTCCAGTGTAAAATTACACAGATTTATAAAACAACCAATTTGTCAGGGAACATTTTTAAACTTTGTGGTCACCTGGTTACTTGAAGGATTATTGTGGAATTTGTTGGCAAATTGGTTTCCAAAATGTGACATGCATTAAAATAATTTCCACTTAACTTATTGAATGAAACCAAAGATGAATAAGCAAGTGCTGTAACTGCTTTAGGCTCAGTAAACTTTGCAGCTGGCAGTCTGTTGCTTGGCAGCTTGCCAGCGGTGTCATGTACAGTCATTGATTTGGCTTTGGGCCAAAGGATTTGGTCTGAGGTTGATTCCACTACCAGCATTGGATTTAAGTTTGAAAATAATATAATACAGTATATTATTTTGTGGTGGTGCTAAGATGCACAGTTCAGTCCAATAACCATCAGGACAAATATTGAACAATGCCAAAAATTGGAAATGTTGCTTAGTTTTTGCCTGCTTACAAAACTCAAGAGTACATCCCAATGCTTATTTTACACATAAAAATGGATGAAGAATGTACGTGTGGTGGTCTCATGAGCAGGTTTTTGACATGCTACTGAAATCTTTTATAGTTTTATAGTTTGGAAATCTTTGTAAATCGTCAGTACAGGCTGTATGCAGCTCGTCACAAAATAATTTGAAAGGAGTCATTTGGCCCCGTAACTAAGGAAGGCTGGCCTTGGAAAGAGTCCAGAGGAGGTTCACAAGAACGATCCCTGGAATGAAGAGCTTGGCATATGAGGAGCGGGATACTGAGAGGCTTGCATAGAGTGGACCTCGGGAAGATGTTTCTACTAGTAGGAACCCGAGGACACAGCCTCAGACTGAAGGGACTGACCCTTTGAAACTGAGATGAGGTGAGATTTCTTCAGTAAGAGGATGGTGAATCTGTGGAACTCTTTCCCGCAGAAGGCTGTGGAGGTCAAATCACTGAGTGCCTAAGGACAGAGATAGATAGGTTCTTGATTAATAAGGGGATCTGGGGTTATGTGGAGAAGGCAGGAGAATGGGGATGAGAAACATATCAGCCATGATGGAGCAGACTCAATGTGCTGAATGGTCTAATTCTGCTCCTATGTCTTACGGCAAATAAAATTTTGCCAGAGAAAATAAATGATCAAAGCCAACGCAGGCAATTCTAAGATAGGTTTTATCAATCTTGATTACATAATAATTGAAGGCTAATAGCAAATAGTAATCAACCATTTTGGAATGTTAACCAATATTTTCTTCAACAGCATCCTGATCAGTAAAATATGAAGAAATGAACTGATATTGGTGAGGAGGAAAGCTATGAAGGATGACTAGGTTGTGGTTCAGTTGTGCTGCATTAGAACATGGGTCAGGATTGTGAAGGCCAAGTTTAGGCAGACATCGGGAAGTATTTCACCCTCACAGGAGGGTGGTCGGCAGTTGGAATGAATCACTAGCAAGGACCTTTGAGGCTAAAACACGAGGCTTATTTAAGGGACAGCTTGACACGATAATGGGAAGTGGTAGGATCATTATTCTGGAAGTTTCAGAAAGATCATGCAGAGGAGCTACTTTTTGTCTGAATCAATAATATCAATTTGAACACTGTTGCCAAATTCTTCAGTGTACAAATTCCTGAGATTCGTGTTCAAAAGAGGAAGAAATTAAGAACACTAAGGACTTTGCAGGGAACTATTAGTGTAAGAATGCCTGGGTCAAGGTTAACACCTGAGCAGCAATTAGAAAAGGAGGCATCTGAAATTAGAAAAATGTAGGTTGAATGCAACTTGATGACAAGGGGACGGGGCAGTCAGATGGGTAAAAGGAGTTCAAGGAAGCCTCAATGTTCTTGAGTCATTGACAAATCCTTGAGTAAAAAGCAAATAACTGCGGATGCTGGAATCCGAAGCAGGGGACACATTGTTGGAGTAAATGGGCTCTAACATAAAATCCGCCCAGTTGAGAGCTGAGCAGGTGTAGTCCCAGCTGGGACCTGAAGTATACTGTGTGTGTAGTTTACTTTGTAATAAAACAATTTTCTTTACGCCTCTCGTTTAGACTCCTCTGTGACCATTAACGATTTCTTGACATTTCAAAAAAAGAAACCTACTGCATTACTGTATTGGGCAGTACCTATGATAGATTTTGGAATACTGCGAGATCGCGCCAGCAGCTAATCTGCTTATCAGTTAGGAAATGCTTCATTCTGAAAGGACCAACATGTATGGACATTTAAAAGATTGACATGCATAGAAACTGAAAAAGTTTGTTTTTGAATCTTTGGGCCATTAGGAGGCACCTCATAATATGTGATATCTCTATTATACTTTCAAAATTAAGAGCTCTACCATCAATCATATGAAGTCCAGGATGGTTCAGCCCACTTCATCGTTGATGAAATATTGTCTGTCCAGAGAATGATTAGTGGTGTATTAACAGATCTCCAGCTGAACATGATATTCCCCCTTCAACATCAACAGTGATGATGACTGGCAGGTTAAGTTTGAAGCTGAAACACTATTGAATTGACTGTTGTGCAAGCATTGATATGGACCCACAACCACTTTGGAATGCTTGAGCAGCTGGGTTGAATGCCTCGAGACTCAATTCTACCAGCGTAGAAAGTTACATGAGTAACGTATGGGATGCATGTACTGCAGCAGATCTTTTAATATCAAAATTTATCAAAGCAGTGACATCTGTGTTATCAATTAATTTGGTCAGATACTTTAAAATGTAAATTGTCAAGCTTCTAACTCCTTTCCAGTCTTGTATGCCATCGACAAAACAGCTGCTCGGAAGCTGAGTTCAATCTTGTGCCAACCATCTTTGAATCCGTTCATGCTGTATTGAAAACTTGCTTAAATGACGCTCTTAGTTTGAAATTGGTCTAAGAAGTAGTCACTTGCTACTGCAATTGGATAAACTATAGAATCAGAGAAGATTATTACTTGTATCACATTTTCTATTATTTCACATAGATCTGAGCAGAAACACTGAGGCCCTCTGTTTCTGAGTGGGCGGAACTAAGGCTCAGAAAATCCATTGTGTTATGGTTTTTGAGGAAGTAAAGAATTGAGCAAATTGATCACAAATCCAATGGTAAAAAGGAAGGAGGAAGTCATTCAGGAAAACTAAGGCCATTCAAGAAGTTTGGTTCCATCATGAAATCAAGGGATTGGTGTGTTGAAGAGGATTCTGTAAAGGGTGATTCTGGAAATAAGACTAATTGTTTCCATACTAAACCAAATGGTTTGTGTAACGTGGAGTGGCTTCCAGCAATATTTTCCCATATTTCATTTGTTAAGTCATTAGCCTTAGTTACGAGGAGAGACATGGAGAATTAAATATTTTGTCATTAAAAAAAATGTAATTCTCGTCTCTCACAAGTACTGGAGGTGGCTGGATGCGCAGGTTAAGCGAGTCATTTAATTTTTTATGTGGCCATTGATCTGGAGCACCCGAGTACAACAACAAAATACACATAAAATTAGATCGAAAAGATTCTCCTCCCTTCAGAACAGTTCATACGTAAGCCAGCTTCCCAGGAAAACCACAACACAGTTTAAAAAGAAAACTGAACAAACGGGTCTAAGTGCAGCACTTGAAGGTATTAAGAATAAACGCACCGAGATCATTCACAGGAAAACTGTAATTCCTGAGCGGCAGGGAGCAAGGAAGTGTTATAGGAAGAAAAATAACTAGTTAAGAAAGAAAGGGTGTTCTTGCTTGTTTTAGCAATGAAAAATATCACCAAATGAATGAAGCTGCACTGTTTCGAAATTGCATCTATATTGTAATCTGATCATTCTTAATCTCAATGCTCCCACCACTCGCCAATAGCAGATCTCTAACCATCAGTATTTTGTTCGTGTTGAACAGCTCAAAGCATTTTTTTTTCAACAATAATAATATGATACAAGAACAGAAAATGCTGGATAAGCCCAGCATATCTGGCAGCATCTGTGGAAAAAAGAGAGTTAACAGTTTGGATCTAAATGACCTGTTCTGTGAAAGGATCATTTAGACCTGAAATTTTAACTCTGTTTCTTTCTCCACAGATGCTGCCAGATTGGAGTTTATCTAGCATTTTCTGCTTTTATTCCAGATTTCTAGCATCCACAGTATTTTGCTTTAATCATGGGATGCAAATGTCATCAGCAAGGCCAACATTTGTTGCCCATCCCTATTTTCTCTTGAGAAGGTGGTGGTGAACTGCCTTCAATCGCTGCAGACCATGTGCTGCTAAGGAAGGGAGTGCCAGGTTTTTTTTACCCAGAGACTTTGAGGGAACCGAGATATAGGGGGCAATTTTCAGCTCGCGATCACTGTCAGAGAGAATAGCAGTGTGGGCGAAAAGTCTGGAGAGATTCGGGAAGTGCGATTCTGTCCAGAGAGATCGTGTTTCCTGATTTTTCCCGCTCCTTGCCGGTGACGGCATGATTTCATGCCCACAAAGGGAGAGAACCACATTTAAATGGATTTCAAAAAATGTTATTATCATTAGCCAGACCCCGTCACATGATCCCTCCTCGCTGAATATTCAAATCTCGTTGACATGACGTCATGTCGGCAAGGTTTACAACAGCTCTTTAAAAATAGGCTTTAGTCAAGGGGCTAGCCCCAGGGACGCAACGGTCAGAATAGACCCTGTGGGGGGGAGGTGGGCATTCCCTGGCACTGCCCCTAACAATTTGTCACAGTGCCAATCTGAGCCAAGGGGACGTGCCAGGAGCTGGCCCTTGCGGGAGCCCCACGAAGGCAGTTTCTAGTTAAGTGTGGTGGGTGGGGGCAGGGGGGGGTACGCGAAGTGAGCGGGTAATGATGGGGGAACTTTCTGACATGAGGGTTGAGGGGAACACTGGCGATATATCCGCAGGGCGGGAGCCCTCCACCATTGTGGGGGGGGGGCCTTTGAAGTGCCTACTGATTTGGGCACCCTTTAAAGATGGTGCTCTGACCTCTGCGGAGCCAGCCTTGCCGGTGCTAAACCCCGCCCACTAATTTTCTTTACTCTGAGGGAGGGGTTCAAGATCTGGAGAGAAAACTGGTGTGTGCAGCTGGTGAGCTACACGCCGGCTTTCAGTCTGAGCCTGACACTTTGAAAAAATATGGTAAGATTCTGCCCATCGTTTCAAGTCAAGATGATTTGTGGTGGAGGGGAACTTGCTAGTGGTGCTGTTCCAATGCTGCTCTAATCATTCTGGTTGGTAAAGGTTACTGGTTTGGAAGTGTTGTACAAGGAGGGTTTGCGAGAGGCTGCAGTTCATCTTGTAGATAGTCCACACTGCTATCATTGCACTTGTGATGAAGGAAGTGAATGCTAAGGTAGTGGACGTGATGTTGATCAAGTGAGTTGCTTTGCTCTGAATGGGGTTGAGCTTCTTGACTTTAGTTGGGACTGTGCGCTTCCAGGTAAATGGAGAATATTCCATCACATTCCCAATTTATACCTTTTGGATCGTGGACAGGTATTGGGGAGTCAGGAGTTGAGCTACTCGTTGCAAAATTCCCACCTGACACCTACTCTTGTAGCCACAGTATTTTTATGGCAAGCCTAATCGTGTTTCTATCTGTAACTCCCAAGATATTGATTGTGACGGATTCAGTATTGAATGTCAAGGAAAGATGGCTAGCGTCTCCCGATTTGGAGCTGGTCATTGCCTGGCACTTTTCTGGCACAAATGTTAGTTGCTGCTTATATCCCAAGCCTGACTATTGTCTTTGTCTTGCTCCATGTGATTACATACATTGTTTCAGTACCTCAGTCGCAAGTGATGTTGAACATGATCAAATCAGCAGCGAACATCCCCACTCCTGACCTGATGGAGGGCAGATCAATGATGAAACTGCTGGAAATGGTTGGGCTTAGGACATTGCCCTGAGAAACTCCTGTAGCCATGTCCAGGGGCTGCAATGATTGGCTTCCAACAACCACAACCTTCAGATATGATCGAGGTTTGAGTTAAACAGAATCCGCAATGGTTCTGCTGGCTGATCTTCATAGTTTTTAAATAAACACTAACTTTTTAAATAAACTCTACATGAAAACTTAATATGTGGTGCATTCACTTTAAATTGTACCGAAATACCCTGAAATATTCAAGTTTCAAAGATACACTATCGATTGTGAGGTGGGAAAGTTATGCGCAAGATAAACTTTTTTTTTGAATGGACTATTACACATACATATATAAGAATGCCATCTGAAGGTTGGGAGGACATATTTCACAGATGACGAAGGCTAAACGTTTCTGTAAAATCATTAAGGCAGGAACCCTGGCCATTTCCTGTCACCAAACCAGGTTAACAAAAATGTAAATTGTGGGTCCAGCATCACTGCTCCATCAGAGAATCAGTTAATTCAATAGAGACTCACGATTTTATCCATTGTCTACCGCACATAATCAGATGAGTGCAGGCTAAGATGAAACCTAAACAAAATGTTAGCATCCTTAAATGGAAATGGAACTGGGGTTTTTGCAAGGATAAGGAAGTAAAAGCAACTGGACATGTTCCTGTGCCTAGCCTTGAAAAGCACAGAAGGTCATGGCTTCCATAAAGAGGCTAGCTGCCGACTGGAGAGTTTTTTAAAAATAAAGAACATTTAGGACATACAAAAGCAAAACAAAATTTCACTCATGGGGGGTATATGGAAATAGGGGACAGTTTCAAAATACAGGATCACCCATTTAAGTCAGAGATGAGGACGAATTTCTTCTCTGAGGGTACCTTTGAATTCTCTGCCCAAAAAGCAGTGGAGGCTGAGTCATTGAATACATTCAAGGCTGAGTTAGATTTCTTAATCTGCAAGGGTATCTATGATTCAGATGGTCGGTGCAGACTTGATGGGCCAAATGGCACTGTAGAAGCTCTATGATTCTATGGTTATGCGAAACAAGCAGGAAAGGAGTCAGGACCGCAGTCAGTGTGGCCATGATCTCATTGAATGCTGGAGTATGCTGAAGTGCCAACTCCTACTCATCCTATCGCCTATTCCTCCTGTTAATTATGGGCTGTTCTACTGGCAAATACCAACGAGTACGGTTCTTTCCTCATTTATTTACAATTGCTTCGGACTTGTCATATAATTTTCTTTCATTTTTGCTGGAGGGATACGTGTAGCAAATTGTAGACATCGCGCACAGTCATCCATCGTAAATCAGAATGTGATTTTGCCAGGATCAGAGAATAGGGTCGACAGTCTGAATGGCACCATTATAGTAAGTGTACAATTGGGTAACATTCTCTGTAAGAAAAATCTCTTGACAGCAGTTACTGGAATTGTAAATACTATTTTCAATTTTGACTCTCGCTCTCTGAGTTGCCTCGCGTGGCAGTGAAGCACACAAATAGTTTTATTTTATCTCTCCCTCATTTTCCTTGAGTTATAATTGTTGCAATTGAATTTTTGACAGTGTGGTAAGTTGCAGCTGAAGACAGCCTATTTCTCATCCTTTGCAGGCTTCTGTAAGTTTGTTTGTTCATTACCGATGATGTGAAAAGCAGCTTGTTGTTGAAGTCGGCTTTTGATTATCTATTTCAGCAATGTTAGCATTGCGGAAAATTATGCCTGCAGCTTGAATGATTCCTTCCCAGTTTTTAAGCAGCCGTGGGTTTTCTTTTGAAAATTAACTTTTGTACTTTCTTTAGCTCTTCAAACTGGAAACAAAAGCAAATGGAGGCATCTTTCCTGACAATGTGCAGTTTATAGCGAAGCTCAGAATTAAGACTGCTGGATCAGAGGTCAAAGTAGACCAGTAGAAGTAACCGACTCGCTTGATAAAAATTCACTGATCCTCTCTATCCAGTATGCACATTTGTTTACTGAAGATGGATTATAAAACAAATCTCATTTAAGTTTTCTTTTTCTGTGAGTTTTGTGAATATACATACCGTAAACATTTTTGAAATAAAATGCGAGAAACAGGAGCGGGAGTAAACCATGTGGCCCTTTGAGCCAGCTTTGCCATTCAAGATAATCGTGGCTGATCTCGGTCTTCAACTCCACTTCCCTGCCCACTCCCATATTCCTTGATTCCCTGAGAGACCAAAAATCTGTCTATCCCAGCCTTAAATGTGTTCAACGATGGAGCAGCCACAATCGCCTGGCAGAGAAAACCAAAGATTCACAACCCTTTTCGTGATTTCTCTTCATCTCAGGGCCAAATGTTTGGCCCTTTATAATGTGACTATGCCCGGCGTTTTAGATTATCCAGCCATCGGAAACATCTCTAGTATCTACCCTCCCACCCCTTCAATTTGTAGTTTTCCGTGAGATCGCCTCCCATTCTTCTGAGCTCCAGAGGAAGTAGACCAGATTTTATCACCTGTTGATCATAGGACAACTCTTCTCTCCCCCCCCCCCCCTTCTCAGGCCAATTTAGTGAACCTTCGCTGTACCATCTTCAATGCAAGTAAATCTTTTCTTAAATATGGAGACCCCAACTGCACACTCCAGATCTGGTCTCACCAAAACCCTGTTCAACTCCAGCGAGAGTTAGGACTAAAAACAATATTCTGTAAATTTATACCAGATTTTGCAATGGTATTAAGTGGTTCATCCTAATTGTTCTGTGAAGGACGGGGTGATGACATTTCTAAACACACTGATCTTTTTCTTCTAAGACTTGTGTTCATTTCCCTGGGATAAATTGGTGAAATTGTTTGGGCCTTCATAACTTGGCTGCGAGGGAGTGTAGGTCCATATCGCAAAACTCTCCATTACATGACATTAATCAGAGAGTTCACATATTCAGCTAGTGGAAGAAATCTTGCTTCTCCAAAAAGAGAAAGCAAAAAATACCACATCTGAACTTCATTACTTTGAGTTTTATTTCAAACCGTTTGGTTTACCGAACAAACAAATGGGTTTGGGTTGAATATGGGTTTGTTGTCACGTGTACCAAGATACAGTGAAAAGTATTGTTCTGCGTACAGTCCAGACAGATCGTTCCATACATGAAAAACATAGGACATATGATAGTACTACGCAGTAGAGAAGGTGCGTGGAGAGATCAGTTCAGTCCATAAGTGGCAACAGCGGGGAAGAAGCTTATTTTGAATCTGTTAGTGCATGTTCTCAGAGTTTTGCATCTCCTGCCCAATGGAAGAAGTTGGAAGAGTGAGTAAGCCGGGTGGGAGAGGTCTTTGATTATGCTGCCTGCTTTCCCAAGGCAGCAGGAGGTGTAGACAGCATCAATGGATGAGAGGCGGGGTTGCGTGATGGACTGGGCTGTGTTCACGATTCTCTGTGGTTTCTTACGGTCTTGGGCCGAGCAGTTGCCATACCAGGCTGTGATGCAGCCAGGTAGGATGCTTTCTATGGTGCACCTGCAAAAATTGGTAAGAGTCAATGTGGACATGCCGAATTTCCTTAGTTTCCTGAGGACAGAAAGGCGCTGTTGAGCTTTCTTGGTCGTCGGTTGTCTCACAACAATTTGTTTGCATTGTTACTGAATTATTTGTTAACTGTGTACTCTTAGCTTTTAATTGCAGGAAGGACATTCAGAAATCAGCCACAAATAGATCCCTAACCTGTGTAGTTACTTAGGTTTCTCGCTTTATTTATAATCACATTGTTAAAAATGCATTGCAATTCTCCCTCAAACCTATGATTTCATCTCTAGCCAGTTAGTTGACTGACGTTTGAGCTCTCCATAATGAATGATACATCACTGTTTGTCGTCTTCACTTCAAAACTGTCAGATTGACAGATAATAATGCAAGTTGATTTAATTTCATTATCTACACTTTGTCTAATGTGGTTAACAGTGACACAGCTTTGGTGTTCTTATAACTCAACCCTGAACAGAGAGACAAAGTTCCTTACCCTTCTATATCATAATACCAATTCCTTTGTCTGTTTCAGGAATCAACTTGTGGTCCACTTAGATTTAAAGAAAAGTTGACGCCATTACTTTTGAATCATTAAGAAAAATTCCAGTTGATATTTTAATTACAGCTATTACAGATATTTGCATAACTCCAGATCTCTTTTTGGATGATTAAATATTATATCATAACCTTGGTACACTTGATGCACCTATACAAAGGGAAAGTACCTTGTACTAATTTGCTGTGCTTGGTATCTTCTTTATTGCCGTTGGCAGGGTTCTCATCATTGAAATGCATGGGGTGAGTTCACTGCTCAAAGGTGATGGTGGTGTTCAGATCTTGGGCGAAATTCTCCGGTATCGGCGCGATGTCCGCTGACTGGCGCCCAAAACGGCGCAAATCAGTCGGGCATCGCGCCGCCCCAAAGGTGCGGAATGCTCCGCATCTTGGGGGGCCGAGCCCCAACCTTAAAGGGCTAGGCCCGCGCTGGACTAATTTCCGCCCCGCCAGCTGGCGGAAAAGGCCTTTGGTGCCCCGCCAGCTGGCGCGGAAATGACATCTCCGGGCGGCGCATGTGCGGGAGCGTTAGCGGCCGCTGACGGCATTCCCACGCATGCGCAGTGGAGGGAGTCTCTTCCGCCTCCGCCATGGTGGAGACCGTGGCGAAGGCGGAAGGAAAAGAGTGCCCCCACGGCACAGGCCCACCCGCGGATCGGTGGGCCCCAATCGCGGGCCAGGCCACAGTGGGGGCACCCCCCGGGGCCAGATTGCCCCGCGCCCCCCCCCCCCCAGGACCCCGGAGCCCGCCCGCGCCGCCTTGTCCCGCCGGTAAGGTAGGTGGTTTAATCTACGCCAGCGGGACAGGCATTTTAGCAGCGGGACTTCGGCCCATCCGGGCTGGAGAATCGCGGGGGGGGGGGGGGGGGGGGGGGGGGGGGAGGCGCGCCAACCGGCGCGGCGCCATTCCCGCCCCCGCCGAATATCCGGTGCTGGAGAATTCGGCAACCAGCAGGGGCGGGATTCATGCCAGCCCCCAGCGATTCTCCCACCCCGCGGGGGGTCGGAGAATCTCGCCCCTTATCTTCCTTATACCCTCCCAACTCCTGAAGGAAGCTCCTGAAATTGGATGCTGTCTATTACTACCCCTACTATTCTTTCTTCCTCCGATATGAAAAGTTTTCAATCTTCTTACACCATCTTCCACAGCAGCATAAATTAATTTTGACCTAGTCTGAGATGACATTGCTATTGATTTATGCACCCGTGTTCATCAGGAACATTAATACTCCACCATTGTCAACTTGTCTTCATAAACCTCTGTGCCATGCTTCAACTTTCCCCACCTTCAAACCTAACCTTTATGACCTCTCCTTCAGTGACCTCCATTAATTTTCCCAATGACTACAATACTTGGTATCTAATTACTTTTTTCAATCTTTCATAAGTGCCTGAGGGTGTTTCGCTACATTAATGCTGTTATGTGGATGCACATTTTTGTTTTCCATAAACAAAGATTATAATATTGCTTGTAGTGTAGTAATGCAATTATTTTCCCCTTTGTGTCTTATAACTGGGTGAAATAACGTAGTACAGTAACAGCACTTCCACTCAACAGAATCTAATTCATTTTTGTAATGTATTAACCACTTTAAGTCTTTATGAAAGCTAATGGTGAGCTCGAGTTAACAACAGCTCCTCAGGGCCATTTCTGAACAAACCAATTGGTTGCCTCAGCATAGTGGTTAAATGTACTATGTGCTGCACTGAGTCATACACTGACAAGGACTCAGGATGGATCACTGGCTGTGTCCATTTGGTTGATCTTAGCCATGGCTATGGTGAAACTACAGTTGGCCTCGCCATCCTTGAACAAAAGAGGAGGAAAGTTAGCTCTACTTCCTGCTGCAGAATACTATCCAGAGACAGCTGCTGGAAAATGTTTGTTTTGAATCACTGGTTTAAAATAATTGAGTTGATGTGTGATGCGAACCCCACCCCCATCTTGTATTCTGTTGTGGGGTGTTGGTTGCATCTCGGTAAGTTTTAATGAAGTCTTTGTAGTCTGAAATAAGTTAATTGTAGGTCTTTATTGACTCTTAGAACTATTAACAAATATACAGTAGAGGATACACGTTAGGAACGGTCTCTGTGCTCGAGTTTGCATGCAATCCTGTCCACACTGACCCTGGGTGTGGGTCACGCGCTTTCTAGTATCGGTACGTGGGTGATACTGTACTCACTCCCGCATTAACCCTGTACATGCCAGATCCTTATAGTACACCTTATGTGTACTATATAATAATAACATTGTTATTATTATCATACACTTACATTGTCATTACTACATAACCACATTACTACATTATCATTACCCCATCTCCCCACTTCAACCCTTTGAATTCAGAAGTTCACACGGTCTGGAGCTCTTATAACCTTTTGTGAGGGCCATGAAGAATCCCGCACGAGTTTTAAGGATACGAAGTAATAACATTTATTTACAATAACATATATATATATATATATATATATATAACAGCAGCAGCAACTTCCCTTGCTGCACACTCCTTCCTCTGGTTCCAAACTGGCCAGCTTTATTTATACTTGGAGTTTACTAATGGTTTCTCCACCCCCCTCATTGGGGAAGCTCATACTCCCACAGGATTGTGGGATTGTCATTAGTCCCCAGCCAATGGTAAGCAGGCAGGTTATAACATCCCTCCCCCCCAAAGTCCAAGGAATCCACCGAAGACCCTTGTGAAGGAGGGCGTCGGACTCGTTTTGCCGCAGGCCGGACACCATTTGCACGCGGCGCTGGATCAGGCGGCGTGTAACGAGACGGAGACCGGCGCTTCCGTGATGAACGGCGTAACGGATGTACATCCACGGCCCGTGTACCCGAGGATCCCCCCTCTGATGCGTCCTGTGTCTCCATCTCGGAGTCAGAGTCTGCTGCCTCCGTCATGTCAGCGTCTCTATCTCCATTCGGTTCTGTAACGACCTGCGCAGGCTTTGAGTGAGGCACCAGTGGAAGATTGTGAGGAATACCTTCCCTTGTCTCTGGTTTCTGCGGCTGTAGAAATGAGCTCCGGGGGCGGGGAATCTTTGGAGGGGATAGTCTTCTGGACCGAACGTGGTCTACATGTTTGCGCTGGAGACGACCCTGGGCTTGCACCTGGTAAGATATAGGGCCCGTTTGGCGAAAGATTACGCCAGGAACCCACTGTGCACCACCAGCAAAATTCCGAACGAACACTGGGTCACCGGGCGCAAACTGCCGAATCGGCCGATGCCGAGAAAATCCCTGTCCCTGCTGTTCTTGTGTGTGGCGTACTTTTGCGCCAATGTCCGGGAAAACCATACTAAGGCGGGTGCGAAGTCTCCGGCCCATTAGGAGTTCTGCGGGAGCAACCCAGTCACCGCATGGGGGGGTGGTCCTATACATAAACAAAAAGCGAGCCAGTCTCGTGTCCATTGATCCGGAAGACTGCTTCTTTAGGCCTCTTTTGAATGTCTGCACTGCGTGCTCTGCCAACCCATTTGAAGCCGGGTGGTAAGGGGCACTGCGGATATGGCGTATGCCGTTCATCTTCATGAACCTCGCAAACTCCTCACTCGTGAATGGAGTGCCGTTATCCGTGACCAGCACCTCCGGGAGGCCATGCGTACTAAAAGACAAACGCATCTTTTCAATTGTTGCGCAGGACGTTGTCCCCTGCATCTTATGCACCTCTAGCCATTTAGAATGGGCGTTGATTAATAGAAGGAACATGGATCCTTGAAAAGGGCCTGCGAAATCTGCATGCAAGCGTGCCCAAGGCCGCCCTGGCCATTCCCAGTGATGTCGGGGTGCGGCCGGCGGAAGCTTCTGATGATGCTGGCAAATGGAGCAGTTTTGGGCCACCTTTTCAATGTCGGTGTCGAGACCTGGCCACCAGACATAACTCCGGGCCAACATTTTCATTTTGGTCACACCTGGATGCCCAATGTGCAAGTCTCTTAGTATCAGCTCCTGGCCTTTTTCCGGGGCAATCACACGCGTCCCCCACAAGAAGATGCCGTCTTCCACGCTGAATTCTGACAGCTTGGAGAAAAATGCCCGCAACTCGCCTGGGAGCTGTCTATGCTGCCCACCATACAGGACTATGTGCCGAACCTTTGACAGAACTGGCTCCGTCTGGGTCCACTCACGGATCTGTGATGCCGTGACAGGCAAGGTGTCCATAAAATTTAGGGTTGCAACCACCTCACCGGTCGTGGGGGTCGACATGGGGCCGGTCGATAAAGGCAATCGGCTCAGTGCGTCGGCATTTGTTATCTGCATTCCTGGTTTGTGCTCCAGAGAATACTCGTATTCTCTGGAGCACAAGTTGAACTTGTCCCGGTGGGTTGAGCAGATGAGGGGCGAGTTTCAGAGATGGGATGCGCTTCCGCTGTCACTGGCGGGGAGGGTGCAGACGGTTAAGATGACGGTATTGCCGAGATTTTTATTTGTGTTCCAATGCCTCCCGATATCCATCCCGGTCCTTTTTTAAGAGGATCAACAAAATCATTTTGGGCTTTGTTTGGGCGGGTAAGTCCCCACAGGTGAAAAAGGTGATGCTCGAGAGGAATCGGGGGGGAAGGGGGGCTTGCCCTGCCATATTTTAGTAATTATTACTAGGCGGCCAATATTGCGATGATAAGGAAGTGGGTGGTGGGAACGGGGGCGGTTTGGGAGCGGATGGAGGCAGCTTCATGCAAGGGCACCAGCTTGGGGGCGCTGATAACGGCACCTTTGCCGTTCACGCCGGTGAGATATTCCACCAGTCCTGTGGTGGTGGCGGCCCTGAGGATCTGGGGTCAGTGGAGGAGGTATGTTGGTGCAGTGGGTGCATCGGTTTGGCCGCCAATATGTGACAACCATCGGTTTACTCTTGGGAGCTTAGATGGGGGGTTTCGGGTACGGCAAAGGGTGGGAATTGAGAAGATGGGGGACCTGTTTCTGGAAGGGAGCTTCCCCAGCTTGAGGGCGCTGGAGGAGATGTTTGGGCTGACAGCAGGAAATGACTTCAGATATCTACAGGTGCGGGACCTTCTGCGCAGGCAGCTATCATCCTTCCCACTCCTGCCACGAAGAGGGATTCAAGATAGGGTAGTGTCTCGGGGCTGAGTGGGGGAGGGGAGTGTCTCGGACATCTACAAAGAATTAATGGGGGCGGAGGAGACACATATAGAGGAGCTGAAGTATAAGTGGGAGGAGGAACTGGAGGGTGAGATGGAGGGCGGCATATGGGCGGAGGCGTTGAGCAGGGTCAACGCGACCGCTACCTGCGTAAGGCTTAGCTTGATCCAATTTAAGGTGGTGCACCGGGCGCACATGATAGCGCCCGGATGAGCAGATTTTTTGGGGTGGAAGACAAGTGTGTCAGATGTGCGGGTGGACCAGCGAACCATGTCCACATGTTCTGGGCATGCCCAAAACTTAGGGGTTACTGGCGGGGGTTTGCGGATGTCATGTCCAGAGTATTGAAGACAAGGGTGGAAATTAGTTCAGGACTCACGATTTGTGGGGTGTTGGAAGACCCGGATGTCCAGGAGGAAAAAGAGGCAGATGTTCTGGCCTTTACCTCCTCGGTAGCCTGGCGACGGATATTACTGGCTTGGAGGGATTCTAGGTCTCCGAAGCCGGAGGCCTGGTTAACCGACATGGCGAGCTTTCTCGGCCTGGAAAAGATCAAGTTTGCCTTGAGAGGGTCGGTGTCCGGGTTCGCCCGGAGGTGGCTACCATTCATTGACTTCTTTGCGGAGAATTAATCGTGAGCGTGGGGTGGGGGATTAAATAGGCGGGCCTTGGAGGGACAGATGTCAGCGGTTGCATTATGACTATTGTTCTTTATACTCTATTTTTTATACTGTGCTTGTTTGTAATGCCAAAAATATCTCGTTAAAATTGTTTGTTAAAAAAAAGATAATACTGTCAAAGGATTTAAGAAAGCTCAAAAGAAAATTCAGAGTGGTTGATATTTAATTCTTGGTCGGTTTTATTTTCTTATCAGGTATTCACTGAGTAACTTAGTTTAGAATTCAGGTGCTTTTTTTTTTGGAATTCTGGTTACAGTGATGTAGCTACTTAGTCATCTCTACATCACCGGTCAACCTGGCTGAATGTGAAATTGAATTGAATTGGCTCCCATGAGAACAGTGAGTAACGAGGGTCAAACAAATCAGTTTAGCTGTTCTCCCATCGGAAAACTGATAATAGAATCTCTCCAAATAGTTTACATGCCTTTGCAAAATAACTGCTGTGACTGAGCTATGCATTGTTGGTATCGTAAACCCCTTCAGCCTGTTCTCATTGCAGCCAAAAATGCCACATATTTTCAATAACTGTGCACAGTTGTTCACTGCTTTGTCATTCCATCCCACCCCATGTTGCATTCTCTCCCAGCAGTGCTTTTCACCATCGTGAAACAGATTATACTCCCTGGTACTTAGACTGCAATTTTGTCCGTGGTGCCAGGACTAACACAACAGTGTATCTGTTTCCAGAGTCTTTTGAACTCTCTGCACTCCACACTGCCAAAGGAAATTTGTCGCTGGGGCAGAAGCAATTGGGCAGTGCTGCATCCTAGGTCTCTATTTGATCCTTGTATGAACAGGCTGAACTTCTAGCCCATTCACAGTCCACCAATGTGAGACCCAGATGGCTGGCCTGCCTGGGACCCTTAAAGATTAAGGGTGTCCCACAGCTGGAAATGCACATTTATGAATGGCTTGTACACAGTTGCATTTACACGGCTGCAAGTGCCCAATAATAATAAGAAAGGTTGAGGGAGCTGTGGCTTTTCTCACTGGAGAGAAGGAAGAGAGGTGACTTGATAAGAGGTGTACAAGGTGATGAGAGGCATGGATAGAGTGGATAGCCAGAGACTTTTCCCCAGGGCGGAAATGGCTGTCACAAGGGAACATAATTTTAAGGTGATTGGAGGAAGGTATAGGGGTGATGTCAGAGGTCTGTTCGTTACACAGAGAGTGGTGGGTGTGTGGAATGCACTGCCAGCAGAGGTGGTGGAGGCAGAGTCATTAGGGACATTTAAGTGACTCTTGGACAGGCACATGGATAGCAGTAAATTGAAGAGATGTAGATAAGGTTGATCTTAGATTAGGATAAGTGGTCGCCACAACATCGTGGGCCGAAGGGCCTGTACTGTGCTGTACTGTTCCATGTTCCATACCAATGTTGTTGCCAGAGCCTTGAATCTTTCTCACTGTGCCAAAAGGGTGAATTTTAAATACCAGCAGCTCGACTGCATTGCAAAAAATGCATCTCTGGAAAGTAGCTCCATAACAGAAATGGAGTACTAGAAATGGAGTTTTAGCAGCATCTTCAAATGTAGATACAGTATGCACACAAAATTAACAACTTTGCCAGTCACTATTACCATGTGGTAATATTTTAGTATAAATGTTTTCCAAATTTAAAAACTTTCATAGGAAATTACCAAAGTATGAACTGGACTTTGCTCCACTTATTTTTGAGGTTGTGAATTGTGTTTTGAAGCCCCTAACTGTGTTTTACTTTCTTCAGTTTGAGACCATCTTCTTACAGCTCACTATTCTATTAATTGATCCCAACCAGGATTAATATTTTTTTCAGTAAATATTAACCTTTTTTGTACTGGGTAAATAGAATTTTGGAAAACAAGCAATTAATGGTTGGTTCGGACAGTGCACAATTTATGGATGACACATTTAGAGAATTGCGGTAGGGTGGCACAGTGACTAGCACTGCTGCCTCACAATGCCAGGGACCCAGGTTCAATTCCGGCCTTGGGTGACTGGAGTTTGCACTTTCTCCCTGTGTCTGCGTGGGTTTACTCCGGGTGCTCCGGTTTCCTTGCACAGTCCAAAGATGTGCAGTTAGGTGGATTGGCTGTGCTAAATTGCCCCTGAGTGTCGAAGGATGTGTAGGTTAGACCATCTGACCATAAGACATAGGAGCAGAATTAGGCCACTCGGCCCATCGAGTCTGCTCCACCATTCAATCATGGCTGATATTTTTCTCATCCCCATTCTCGTGCCTTCTCCCCATAACCCCAATCCCCTTATTAATCAAGAACTCTGTCTTAAAGACACTCAGTGATTTGGCCTCCACGGCCTTCTGCGGCAAAGAGTTCCACAGATTCACCACCCAATGGCTGAAGAAATTCCTCCTCATCTCGGTTTTAAAAGATCGTCCCTTTAGTCTGAGATTGTGCCCTCAGGTTCTAGTTTTTCCTACAAGTGGAAACATCCTCTCCACGTCCACTCTATCCACGCCTTGCAGTAACCTGTAAGTTTCAATAAGATCCCCCCTCATTCTTCTAAACTCCAGTGAGTACAAACCCAGAGTCCTCAACCGCTCCTCATGCGGCAAGCTCTTCATTCTAGGGATCATTCTTGTGAATCTCCTCTGGACACTTTCCAAGGCCAGCTCATCCTTCTTTAAATACGGGGCCCAAAACTGCTCACAATACTTCAAATGGGGTCTGACCAGAGCCTTATACAGCTCAGAAGTACATCGCTGCTCTTGTATTCTAGCCCTCTTGACGTGAATGTGACATTGCCGTTAGGTTGGGTAATGGGGATAGGGCAGGGGATTGGCTTGGGGTGCTCTTTCAGAGGGTCGGTGCAGACTCGATTGGCCGACTTATCTCTTTCTGAGCTGTAGGAATTCTATGGTTCTAATTTAGAGAATTTCTTTGGAAAATAAAAGAATTGAAATACTGTTTTTTCTGTGATTCATTTCTGCATGCAAATTGCAATTTTTCCCTTAAAGTGTCAGACGAAGTACTAAGTACGCAATCTTTCCCATCTAGTTTGCAAAGGTGGGTCAGAAGAATCTTATTAATACCTCCAACTTTGCAGGATTGCAGTTCAAAGCAGCCTAACTGTTGTCAGCTTTGTCAGTCTTCATGGAGTTCAGCACTGATCAATATCTTGTGCAGCACTGAATGCTGATCTGGAGGCAACGAAGGCCAGAAAATTGGGTGCTAATTATGTTCTCCTGTTGACTCAGCCGTTCTCTGATGCCTTCTGATGGTAAGAATGACTGAAAAAAAATGTCAATCACTGATCTAACTAGGGGGGAGTTCCAAAGGGCCTATTGAGTCATGCTCCAGCACGTTTGAGACCTGAAATGGTAGGCCTATGAAGAAGGCTGCACTTAATAATAAAAAAGATCTTTCTGGATATTAGATCCCAACTAACATCTGCTTTTTTAATAGTTGATGTTGAAATATATTTTTGATCTCTATCAATTAGGTAAATTTTCTTAAGTGATGTTCAATCATCACATGAAAAGAGGGTAATATATGACATATGGAGGAAGTCAGGTTGCAAGAAGTCCATGTGGGGTAACCCTCTCATGTAACTTTACTCTTGGTGTATTGTAATTGAGGAAGACAGCAGAATGACATCCAGCATTTTTCAGTAGTACGAAACTAGCTCAATTTAGCACAGTGGGCTAATTTGCTGGCTTGCAATGCAGAACAATGCCAGCAGCGGGGGTTCAATTCCCGTACCGGCCTCCCCGAACAGGCGTCGGAATGTGGCGACTAGGGGCTTTTCACAGTAACTTCATTGAAGCCTACTTGTGACAATAAGTGATTATTTATTTTATTTAATTTATTCGAGTCCTTACACTCTCAGCATCAAGTTGGGTTGAAAAGATATGCATACGCTAGCAGTGGCCTATATACATGGAAGAGTTACTAGACATTGCAGAATACTAACTTTGCTGGTGCAGAGATATTAATGTGCTTGTGGGATTTTGAATGACTGGGCGTGATTCAGCGGACTAAAGATAAAGTCCGCTGAACGGCACGTTTAGCGGGGTCTCGCCGGCTGCAACCACGAGAAACATCCCGCTGCTCTTTTTTTTTTAACCGTGGGGAGTTTCTCCTGCCGAGGCCTCACTTGGTGGATTTCCTGTTGGCGAGCTTCAGCTTTCCAGCAGGAAAAGCTCCTGGCTGATTGGGGCGGCAATATGTCCGGCACGCCAATCTCTCTTTCCCCCCCCCCCCCCCGCTTTCTGGACTCCCCCGCATGCCCTCCAACCTTGGGGGAACCCCCATTCGCCCCCTCTACCTGGCAAGCCGCCCCCCCAGGCCTGACCCCTGACAGTGCCAACCTGGCACCGTGGTGCTTCTGGCATGCCACCCAGGTCCCAGGGTGGTGGTGCCCAGGTACGATGGGACGCGCCGGGCGCCATCCTCCCCTGTCCCGAACAGCCGGGGTCTCCAATAATGATAATCTTTATTGTCACAAGTAGGCTTACATTAACACGGCAATGAAGTTACTGTGAAAATCTCCAACTCGCCACATTCCGGCGCCTGTTCGGGTACACTGAGGGAGAATTCAGAATGTCCAATTCACTTAACAGGCATAGTGTATGGTATATGGTGTGTTGGCTTTCATTAACAGGGGGATTGAGTTTAAGAGCCGCGAGGTTTTGTTGCAGCATTATAAAACCCTGGTTAAAGGGGATCGGCTCAAGGGTTCACCAGGCGGTGGCAACCGTTCGTCGAATACCTCACAGAAAGATAGAGGGAATGGAAAAGAAGAAGGCAGCAGCAGCAGCCCAGGGGGGGGGGGGGGGGAGGAACCAGAAGGAGTCTCAGGGTTATTAATATATATGTATAATACGTATAGGTCGCTGATATAAATAATTGTATATTGGACTGTTAAATCATATTTTTGGAGAGTGTTTATCTGAGACATTTAGTTTTAGTTTTCGTTTTTGTTATATATTATTTATTCTTTGTTTGTAAATCAGGTCATTGTTATTTATACTGTTATATTATTGTGTAAAGGATACACAATGTACTGTGATGGTTGAACAAAAATTTTCAATAAAATATTTTTTTAAAAAAATAAATAAATAAAACCCTGGTTAGACCGCACTTGGAATATTGTGTCCAGCTCTGGTCGCCTCATTATAGGAAGGATGTGGATGCTCTGGAGAGGGTACAGAGGAGATTTACCAGGATGCTGTCTGGACTGGCGGACATGTCTTATGAAGAAAGGTTGAGGGAGCTCGGGCTTTTCTCGCTGGAGCGAAGAAAGAGGAGAGGTGACTTGATAGAGATGTACAAGGTGATGAGAGGCATGGATAGAGTGGATAGCCAGAGTCTTTTCCCAAGGGCGGAAATGGCTATCACGAGGGGACATAATTTTGAGGTGATTGGAGGAAGGTATAGGGGAGATGTCAGAGGTAGGTTCTTTACACAGGTGCGTGGAATTCGCTGCCAGCGGAGGTGGTGGAGTCAGAGTCATTAGGGACATTTAAGCGAGTCTTGGACAGGCACATAGACAGCAGTAAATTGAAGGGGTGTAGGTTAGGTTGATCTTAGAATAGGTGAAATGGTCGGCACAACATCGTGGGCCGAAGGGGGTTTACTGTTCTATGTTCTATAAGCACGTCTTTCGGGTCTTGTGGGAGGAAATCGGAGCACCCAGAGGAACCATTGTGCCTGGATCTGCGTTGGGTGCAATGGGGTCACTGAATCATGCCCACTGTCTGCATTCTGGAAAGTATCTTCTTTTCGTGCTCAAGTTTCAAAAAAGATATGATAAACATCTGGTAGGTTTGAATCAAAATAAGGGGTACCAGTCAAAACCCACAGTCTCAGATATCAGACTTCTTGATAGATTCTGGAACTGCAAGGTGATGTTAATATACAAGTTGCAAATGTCACAGACCTTGACAATATCAAACATCCCCTTGGTGAGGGTAATAGTGGCTCCCACCAGGCGCTCTGTGGTAAATATTCCTAGGTTTGAAGGAAAGCAATTGAGACCATATAAGTGAGATTGGGTGTGAGTATCAATGTTAATTGACATCAGTCTCCAATTACAATCAATTCCGAGTCTTTAACCTGCAGGGTGGTAACCCTGATGCAGCATTGAAATCAGATGCTTTGCTTTTTATTTGTCTTCAATGGAAAGAGCTAGTGAAGCCTCAAAATCCTTGTTTATGGTGATGAACAGGGTAAATTAAATTACAATTGACTTTTTTATTTGCTCACAGGATGAGGGCATCGCTGGTTCGGCCAGCTAGTATTGTCCATCCCTGATTTTCTTTGAGAATGTGGTGGTGAGCCACCTTCTTCAACTGCCGTCATCCATGTGCTGTAGGTAAACCTACAGTGCTGTTAGAAGGCAGTTCCAAGGTTTTGACCCAGCGACAGTGAAGGAACAGTGATATAGTTCCAAGTCAGAATGGTGTGTGCTTGGAGGGGAACTTGCAGCTGTTGGTGTCCCCATGCCTCTGCTACCCTTGTTCTTGTGGAGGAATTTAGGTCATTCATAGGCAAGAATTCCAGAAGGAACTTGGTTTTATTATAAGCTTGGTAATCAAAGGACAAATGATCACTTTTGAAGTTGTACAACACTGTTATCCTTTAAAGATAACTTTCCAGCGATTTTTGTTGGGGAGCACCATGTTGTACTGTGAATGAAATGAAAATCCCTTATTGTCACAAGTAGGCTTCAAATGAAGTTACTGTGAAAAGCCCCTAGTCGCCACTTTCCGCCGCCTGTTCGGGGAGGCTGGTACGGGAATTGAACCGTGCTGCTGGTCTGCCTTGGTCTGCTTTAAAAGCCAGCTAGTTGGCCCTGTGCTAAACCAGCCCCTGTGCATGGGAAAGTCATATATAACATTGAAGAAGCCAGGTCAGGAATGTTGTCAAATGCACTTTTGCTTGTCTGAATGAATGCAGCTCCAACAATACTCGAGAAACAACACAATCCTGGACAAATCAGCCATCTTAATCAGCACCCCATCTTCCAGATTAACCATTCACTCCCTCCACCACCAATGCACAGTGGCAGTAATGTGTGCCATCTGTAAAATGCACTGCATCTGCTCACCAAGGCTACTTCGATAGCAGCTCCCAAATCTGCCCCTTCTACTATGTAGAAGGACTTGGGCAGCAGACCACCACCACCTACAAATCACACCACCCTGATCTACAATAAAATCATCGCCACATCAGTGTCGCTGGGTCAAAGTCCTGGAGCCCTTTAACAGCACTGTGGGTATATCTACACTATGTGGGCAGCAGCAGTTCAAGAAAGCGGCTCACCATCTTCTCAAAGGCAATTAGGGTGGACAATAAATGTTGGCCTTGCCAGAGATGCTCACATCCCAAGAACAAATAAAGAAAGACTAGAGCGTATATAGTCCCCCGCTGTTAGCAGACTCCTGAATGTGACCCCCTTATGGACTGAGCTGATCTCTCCACGCACCTTCTCTACTGAGTGGCACTATACTCGGTATACTTCACCCAATGTCAATGTCGATGTATTTATATTATGTATTTATTATATGTCCTATGTTTGTCATGTATGGAAAGATCTGTCTGAACTATATGCAGAACAATACTTTTCACTGTACCTCGGTACTTGTGACAATGAATCTATATCATTGCAGTTTTGTTTGGAACATTTAGAGGTACAGAAGGTTGTACCTGCAAATTTGACGGAATTTTTTCAGCTCATTCCTGATAATGATGTCTGAATTAAAATAGAATGGTCAAGGTAAGTTTTACTGAAATACATCTTATTTGTTTGTGTGCGGCTGCAACCTTTAGGTTCCAGTCAGTGTGGATCGACCAGCAGCAAATATGTGGCAAATTGTCCATTTCTTTAACCTTTCTTTGTAAAAAAGAGTAACATACTTATCACACAGATAAACCTGGATGTTGTGAAGTTAGGTGTCTAGGCAGAGTCTCGCCTGAAACTCGCAGGCGTGATGAATGTGAAAAAGGGTGACTGCATCCTCTGATGCATTGGACCAATGCCAATCACAGTTGAAAAGAAAAATAGGTTTTGCATTTTCTTAAAAGATTAAGTGACCTCTTTAATGATTTGTCTTTCATACTTGGCATGTGTAGCTACAGTGCCTTTGGGGTGCAAACTTTACAGTTGGATGAAGCTGAACTCTATATTCCACATTCTGGATTATTATGACCAGTTTAATCCAAGCTGATTGAAACACTTTTTTGTTTCAAATTATGTTTTTGATACTAATGCTGTAAAATTGTAACATTCCTTGAGGATGAACAACATTTCTAATTTCTGTTTACTGAAACATACTAGTTTGTTGATAAGTTAATATTACCGAAAAGTCTGAAGTTTCATTTTGTTTCCATTTTTGGTTTGAATATTGCAAGACAAAATAATATATTTTAAATCTAAATACAAATCGCAAGACTTCAGCAGTGTGGAATAGTGTCAGTGCAAGCAGTCTTTTGCTATTTGTTTATCTGAAACAAACCTTACTATATCAGCAAAACAAAAATAATAAAGAATTATAGATGTGTGACAAGAATCCTGAAAGTGATTTGTTGAGGTGTTTGGGTAGCGTAAACTGTAAAAGCAAAGGTTGAGTGGTTTAGATACATCACAGCCCTGAAATTGAGGTTAGAAATAACTCACTGGTATCGGTTGCTATTTCAATTCTTACATTTTTTTAATGTCGCTGTTTTAACGTGTTTTTAGTCAATTTGACTCCGGGGAGAGATGCTGATTTGTGCTTTATATCCATGATATGTGATAATGCTCACACAAGAGGTTCAATCAGCAATCTGCAATTGATCACTGAGAAATTCAATTTCCACAATATAGAGTATTATATCTATAACTAGGGTATATCATGATGGACCACCTGTCTCTCTGACTGTGTCATCAGTATTGTCGATTGAGCAGCTAGGACATGTAGTTAATAATGCAGCTAAAGATGATATAGTTTTCAAACCTTAGTGTCCAAAGACCATGCAAGAGAATTGAAGCATAATAATGTTCCATGATGTTTGCCACTACACTGCTGTAACAAATAAACATGTTGGAGACTAGAATTACTATATTAATGAAAAGGTACAGTGGGGCTTTTCGTCTATCGCCAGAGGGGCTAGAAGATAGGATTTAATCGTGGCATAAATGTGGGTGGAAGATTACATTGCAGTGCAGCCAGGAGTTCATTTAGTAATATATAAAAGTAACAGTAATAGCACTGAATGCAAAGGCTAGTCTGCTGAGTACAAACAAAGTATTGAGAGTGCTGTTATGCCTCATAGAGCTGGCGCTGGTAGTAATGCACTGATAAATGTGCTGATAAACCAACGAGAAAGGGACACTGCCACAAAGCCTGTCATGGACTAAGGAAGTGTCCAGTTAGAGTAAATTTCATTCGTGGTCAAATACAATGAAATTAAGCATAATTTGCTGGAGTGAAATGGCAGTGAGAAGACTTGAAAATGCTCCTGGGAGTAGCGAGCGATCAATTTGCAGTGCATTCACTTGAGGAGCTGAAGTAAGCACAGTCAGTAGATGGAGGCATGTCTGCTTCAGGAACCTTGCGTTTCAACAGACTGGTGTTATAGCACCAGTAATGACAGATCAATAATTATGCTGTGTTTTACAGTATAAAAGAGACAATTGGTTTCCATTTGCAGAGGTTGTGTAACAAAGCCAAACGAAGCTACTACCATGATGGTGTATATACTTGGAAAAAAGCTAATTTGTCTAAGTATATGTTTGTTTATAACTGTTCGGTTTAAAACAAAAGAAACACACCAGTAGCAAGATTATTCCCATTTACGTTTCCTATGATTTAGGTTAAGTGAAATATTTTGCACATTATTGCTACAATATTTATCATAGAGTGAACATCCAGCTATTGACTTAAATGGGTATCTGAATATTATGCATTTTAACAGTTTATTTTGCGACTGCATGTTGCAGAAAAAATTGTATCTGATATTGCAGTATATTACAATATTTCTCAAAGGCGTACCACCATATTAAGTTACTCACAAGATCCATTATACTGTTATCCTGTGTACCATAAAACTGTTAATGCCCCTTTTTCAATCACAAGGTAGTCTTTTCAAATTCAAATTACTTTGGGAGAAGCTCCACGTCAAATGGGCCACAACGCAGTTAAAAGAAAAAATGAAATGCCACAATCTTCAGCAGTTTGATATTATCTGAACCCTCAGTGGGATTGCAGGCTTGGTAATTCACTTATAACTGCCCATTATCCTTCACTGAGGACAAAATTCAGTTGCGAGACTGTGGAAATGTAATGATAAATAGAAAGACATTGGGATTTTCTCTGCAACCTGCCAGGTGCTTCACATGCTGAGGGCGGCCTGCCATCGACTGGATCTTCTGGTCCGCCCTCCCCCACTGTTGTCGCGCCCCTCACCGTGTTGAAACCTGCTGTGGGGATGCACCGTCGGTGGGTCCGGAAGATTCCGCCGGCGTGAACGGCTGGAAGGCTCTGCTCATTAATCATGAAATTTTGAAATAAAAGCAGAAAATGTTGAAAATGAAGAGTGGGTGTTCAGCACCTGAAAGGACCGTCAATTGTGACCTTTAAAAACTGAGGGTCACCCCTGTAACGTTAACCTTCCATTTCTGTTTCAGATGCTAATAAACCCGTATTTGATGTTTTCATGTACTTGCTGTGCTTTTTCTAATGAAATTGCTGTATTTTCATTGCAAATTAAAGACATTTTAAGTCAGAAATTCCCATCCTACCTATCTCAGATACATACTGAGGGCAGCACGGTAGCATGGTGGTTAGCACAATTGCTTCACAGCTCCAGGGTCCCAGGTTCGATTCCCGGCTTGGGTCACTGTCTGTGCGGAGTCTGCACGTTCTCCCCGTGTGTGCGTGGGTTTCTTCCGGGTGCTCCGGTTTCCTCCCACAGTCCAAAGATGTGCAGGTTAGGTGGATTGGCCATGCTAAATTGCCCTTAGTGTCCAAAATTACCCTTAGTGTTGGGTCGGGCTACTGGGTTATAGGGATAGGGTGGAAGTGTGGGCTTGGGTAGGGTGCTCTTTCAAAGAGCCGGTGCAGACTCGATGGGCCGAATGGCCTCCTTCTGCACTGTAAATTATAAGAAGAACATAAGAACTAGGAGCAGGAGTAGGCCATCTGGCCCCTCGAGCCTGCTCCACCATTCAATGAGATCATGGCTGATCTTTTGTGGACTCAGCTCCACTTTCCGGCCCGAACACAACACTTAATCCCTTTATTCTTCAAAAAACTATCTATCTTTATCTTAAAAACATTTAATGAAGGAGCCTCTACTGCTTCACTGGGCAAGGAATTCCATAGATTCACAACCCTTTGGGTGAAGAAGTTCCTCCTAAACTCAGTCCTAAATCTACTTCCCCTTATTTTGAGGCTATGCCCCCTAGTTCTGCTTTCACCCACCAGTGGAAACAACCTGCCCGCATCTATCCTATCTATTCCCTTCATAATCTTATATGTTTCTATAAGATCCCCCCTCATCCTTCTAAATTCCAACGAGTACAGTCCCAGTCAACTCAACCTCTCCTCGTAATCCAACCCCTTCAGCTCTGGGATTAACCTAGTGAATCTCCTCTGCACACCCTCCAGTGCCAGTATGTCCTTTCTCAAGTAAAGAGACCAAAACTGAACACACTACTCCAGGTGTGACCTCACTAACACCTTATACAATTGCAGCAGAACCTCCCTAGTCTTAAACTCCATCCCTCTAGCAATGAAGGACAAAATTCCATTTGCCTTCTTAATCACCTGTTGCACCTGAAAACCAACTTTCTGCGACTCATGCACTAGCACACCCAGGTCTCTCTGCACAGCAGCAGGTTTTAATATTTTATCATTTAAATAATAATCCCTTTTGCTGTTATTCCTACCAAAATGGATAACCTCACATTTGTCAACATTGTATTCCATTAACTTCAACAATTTCAATTTCCCCCCCAAAAAATTGAAATAAATAAATAAACAATGAAGAAAAAAATAAATAAATATACCAATGAAAAGAAACAGAAAAACAGAAACACTACTTACCAGTCACAAAAAGCACTTCCTCCCCACCCAGCTTCGAATTCCCACCTCGATTCAAATTCCCAAACTCACTCTTTGCTGTCTCACTCCTGGCTGTCTTCTCTGTCTCACTGGGAGAATTCTATGATTCTAATTCTATACGTACATGACAGTTTGCTTTTCATTTGTGCTGAGGGGCTGGTTTAGCACAGTGGGCTAAACAGCCAGCTTGTAATGCAGAACAAGGCCACCAGCGCGGGTTCAATTCCCGTACCGGCCTCCCCAAACAGGCGCTGGAATGTGGTGACTAGGGGCTTTTCACAGAAACTTCATTGAAGCCTACTTGTGACAGGCGATTATTATTAACTCAATTTTAGGAAAATGCAGTTCCTCTTTTCTTCACCATTCTACTCTGTTGCGGCATAATAGACCAACCGTTTCTGTACCTCTGTGAATAACACCTGCAACCTGGTATGAATTCACACCGTTAAGCTAAGGATTGAAGGATCACCCATGATCTGGGTTACAGATTGAAGGAAGGTATAAGTAACGAGCTGGGGAAGAAGGCTCGATGTGATGAGAGAGGCTGGTAACTGGATGAGGTCTTCAAGGGGGGATTACTGCCACATGGTAATTAGTTTGATATACCATAGATGTTGGCATATAAATCGACATTCGAAGCTTTGAATAATTTCTGCATAAACAGGCATCAACTTATACGCCAAGTGTAAAAGTGAACCGCCAGTGTTGCTGGACGCCATTTTGAAGTTTTATCAGTATCTGACTCACAGTGGAGATATCTTAAACGTGCGCATCTTCGCAACGCATCCTGGATTGTCTCCTTGATCCCTTGCGCCCGGCCATAAGACACCATAAGTAATGAATGCATTTGAGGGGTGATAAATTCAGGCCATCTGCTAATAGGAGTTCAGCTTATCATGACTGAAAAGGGGGGTCAATTAGTAGCTGAGTACATTCGAAACAGAAGTATTCCAGACTGCCATTCTGCTCCTTTACACTTATCCAGGTCAGGAGCTGCCCATATCTCTCCCGATTTCCTGTCCCAGGCCTGGTGAGAAATGTGCAGCACAACAGCTTCCTCTGGACTTCCTGGGCAACGCAGTAGGTCTGGGGAAAGTGAAACTGGGCCTTTTTTTGCGCAGCACCAACTGCTGTAAACCAATTAGATTTAGAAGTCTTGGCCACTTTGAGAAACCAGGAAAATATTAAGTCTATAAGGTAAGTGGGTGAGAGGTTAGCGTGCTCAGGGAGCAAGAGGGAGTGTCAGCAGTCAGTGGGAGGGGTCGGGAAATTGGCGGGAGGGGTCAGGCGTTTTAGGGGAGTTGGTGATCGGGGTGAGGAGTGTAGTTGAGAGGCGGGGGGGGGAGAGGAGGAGCTGGTCACTAGTTACCCAGGAGTTGGAAGTGATTTTAAACCTTCTAACCTTTCCTGGGTAGCTATTCTACTAAGAGAATCGGAACCATCCCTAGTCTCTGATTTAAATCAGAATATTTGAAGATTCCCAGTGCAGGGGAATTCGCCATTGGAAGCTTAAACTTCCCGGCAATTCCCATGCAGTCCTTGCTGTAATGAATACTAAGGCAATGTCACTTAGTTGAGTTGCCTACCTATGTCTTGGTTTACACCATTTGATAAGCTGCTGGGGATGACCCAACTCCAGTCAAACCATTTTCCAGCATGGAAAATATAGGGAGAAAATAGATAACCATTTTATTAAGGCCTAGGTGTTTTTAACTAGCTCAATGCGAAACATCAACCATAATTCTGCAGTAAATGAAATATATGAAATAATATATTAAAGTATATTCCCAACCATCTAAACTAGGACATAAAATGTATCCATTGCATAATGCTTTATTCAGCAGTTTCCTCTTCCATATGAGTGTGATGCCATACGGGTGTGATGCACAATGAATGGGTCAGAGGAAAGTGCTTCATCTTCCTTTCACATGATCATTGATCAAAGCACCAGTTTTTCAGGTTACTTAGTTGTAAATTTGTTTCTCTGTGGCAAAATAGGGTTGATACTATATAAAAAAACTTAATCAAGATAACTCACCAAAGAGAGAATGGCCAAGCTGATCCAGTTTAGGGATACTGCAATGGTCACTGGGTCTATCATTCTTTCATACGGTCTTGAAAAAATTATTTGTTCAAAATTATTTGCTCTGTTCCTGTGTCTTGTTTTGTCTCTAATTATGTTGGATGCCCAGGTATTGTGCTGTACGCAGTGAAAGGAACAATGTTTTGCATGAGTTCGACTTTTGAAAGATGATTCCTTCACACACACCTCTAGGAGCACCCAAATTTGCTTTTGTGTGGGCAAATTAATTAAACAATTGTGGACACCTGTCATGATATGCAGACATGCAGATAATGATATACAGATATGCAGATAATGATATACAGACAGGCAGCTAATGAACACAGAACAGGACATGACCAATGAACAGGCAGGACACTCGGGTGGTATCTCACTATCAAAGGCCCGAGGCACTCACACTCTGCCTCTTTCCACTGATGAACATCTACAGAGTGAGTCAGGGTGTATGTACAGTATCACACCTCCAGCACGTGGCTAAGAGCTAGTCTGGTTCAGTTAGACAGATTAACCACACTTAGGTTAGCAGAGAGTCGAACTCATAGAGAACTGTGCTACTGGTTCAATAAATCAGCTTGGACTAACTTCAAGGTCTGGAGTATCTTTTGGTTAAAGCTGCATCCAGTTGCAGCCTGTGTTATCCCAGAGTACATAACATGACATGCTACCAGGAGACTGCTTAATCTAGATGGTTTACCTCAGTCCGTTCCGTGATGACCAGCGAATGTATCCCCGCACCATGGAGAAGATTCAGGCTCCTCACCAGCTCAGGACCTCCGGCAATCTCAGTGCCAACTGGCGGACATTCAAGCAAAAGTTTTTGCTGTACATCGAAGCTTCAAACCTCGTGGGTGCCTCTGATGCAAGGAAGATTGCGCTTCTCCTCTCAACAGCGGGTGATCAAGCCATCGAACACTTCAACTCTTTTCACTTCACCGAAGGCCAGGAAAAGACAGAGTTTCAGACCATCCTGGACAAGTTTGACAGTCACTGTGAAGTGGACACCAATGAAATCTTTGAGCGCGACATATTCAAACAGCGTCTACAAGGTAAAGGTGAATCTTTCAACTCCTTCTTAACTAACCTCCGCCTGCAGGCGCTGTCCTGCAACTTTGGTGATATTGCTGACTCCATGATCAGAGACCAAATCATTTTTGGAGTTCACTCTGATCCTCTGAGAGAGCAGCTACTGAAAATCAAGCATATGACCCTGCCAGTCGCGATTGAAACATGCACAGTGCATGAGCACACCAAAAATCGCTATGTACCCAGTACAAATGCCCAGTACAAATTGGCTAAAAATGAGAAACTTGCCTCCCACGAGGCAGAGTGTGTGCAGGCCATTTCCCGGATGCAGTGCCTCAGCATTGATGAAAGTGGCCATTTTCCGCACTTTTCCCGGGGACCCACGCATGCACGATGCGAATGGGATAATGAAGCGGCCGACACCCTCACTGCGCATGTGCGACGACGCGCGGAGTGTCAGGACACCGACGTCATGACATGCTCGAATGCAGCAACGCCCACTTAAAGAAACACTGCCCTGCAAGAGGCAGACGATGTTTAAACTGCGGGAAGCCTGGACACTATGCAGACGTGTGCAGGTCTGCACCGCCAGTCAGGGGCCAGCGCTCCCAATTCCGACGATGGCGCATTTAGAGTGTGCAACAACGATCACAGGATTCTGATCCTGGCAGCACAACGGATCCAGAGGAAGAATGCCTGGACTTCGCCTACTGTGTGGGCATCATTACCAAACGTGAATATGCCACATCCAACTCATCACAAATTCAATCCATCCTCGCTGTGGATTCTGCGGACGAATGGCGTGCGGGGATGCAGGTCAACACTGCTCCATCCAGTTTAAGCTGGACACAGCTGCTTCTGCCAACCTCCTCTCACAGTTAGATTTCAAACGCATCAAGAAGCCCCCTAAGGTCCTTCCAGCAGCCTGCAGGCTCCTGGATTACAACAGAAATGCCATCATGGCACTGGGATCCTGCCATCTACTCGTCCCCAACTGG